>NC_058405.1:129047957-129180891 GCF_002201575.2 Neomonachus schauinslandi
TGGCTATTGTGGACATTGCTGCTATAAACATCGGGGTGCACGTACCCCTTCGGATCCCTACTTTTGTATCTTTGGGGTAAATACCCAGTAGTGCAATTGCTGGATCATATGGTAGCTCTATTTTCAACTTTTTGAGGAACCTCCATACAGTTTTCCAGAGTGGCTGCACCAGCTTGCATTCCCACCAACAGTGTAGGAGGGTTCCCCTTTCTCCGCATCCCCGCCAACATCTGTCATTTCCTGACTTGTTAATTTTAGCCATTCTGACAGGTGTGAGGTGGTATCTCATTGAGGTTTTGATTTGGATTTCCCTGATGCCGAGCGATACTGAGCACTTTTTCATGTGTCTGTTGGCCATTTGGATGTCTTCTTTGGAAAAATGTCTTTTCATGTCTTCTGCCCATTTCTTGATTGGATTCTTTGTTCTTTGGGTGTTGAGTTTGATGAGTTCTTTATAGATTTTGGATACTAGCCCTTTATCTGATATGTCATTTGCAAATATCTTCTCCCATTCTGTTGGTTGTCTTTTGGTTTTGTTGACTGTTTCCTTTGCTTTGCAAAAGCTTTTTATCTTGATGAAGTCCCAATAGTTCATTTTTGCCCTTGCCTCCCTTGCCTTTGGCGATGTTTCTAGGAAGAAGTTGCTTCGGCTGAGGTCAAAGAGGTTGCTGCCTGTGTTCTCCTTTAGGATTTTGATGGACTCCTGTCTCACATTGAGGTCTTTCAACCATTTGGAGTCTATTTTTGTGTGTGGTGTAAGGAAATGGTCCAGTTTCATTCTTCTGCATGTGGCTATCCAATTTTCCCAACACCATTTGTTGAAGAGACTGTCTTTGTTCCATTGGACATTCTTTCCTGCTTTGTCAAAGATGAGTTGACCATAGAGTTGAGGGTCCATTTCTGGGCTCTCTATTCTGTTCCATTGATCTATGTGTCTGTTTTTGTGCCAGTACCATGCTGTCTTGATGATGACAGCTTTGTAATAGAGCTGGAAGTCCGGAATTGTGATGCCGCCGGCTTTGCTTTTCTTTTTCAACATTCCTCTGGCTATGCGGGGTCTTTTCTGGTTCCATACAAATTTTAGGATTATTTGTTCCATTTCTTTGAAAAAAGTGGATGGTATTTTGATGGGGATTGCATTGAATGTGTAGATTGCTCTAGGTAGCATTGACATCTTCACAATATTTGTTCTTCCAATCCATGAGCATGGAATGTTTTTCCATTTCTTTGTGTCTTCCTCAATTTCTTTCATGAGTATTTTGTAGTTTTCTGAGTACAGATCCTTTGTCTCTTTGGTTAGATTTATTCCTAGGTATCTTATGGTTTTGGGTGCAATTGTAAATGGGATCGACTCCTTAATTTCTCTTTCTTCTGTCTTGTTGTTGGTGTATAGGAATGCCACTGACTTCTGTGCATTGATTTTATATCCTGCCACTTGACTGAATTCCTGTATGAGTTCTAGCAGTTTTGGGGTGGAGTCTTTTGGGTTTTCCACATAAAGTATCATATCATCTGCAAAGAGTGAGAGTTTGACTTCTTCCTTGCCAATTTGGATGCCTTTGATTTCTTTTTGTTGTCTGATTGCTGTGGCTAGGACTTCCAATACTATGTTGAATAGCAGTGGTGATAGTGGACATCCCTGCCGCGTTCCTGACCTTAGGGGGAAAGCTCTCAGTTTTTCCCCATTGAGAATGATATTCGCTGTAGGTTTTTCATAGATGGCTTTTATGATATTGAGGTATGTACCCTCTATGCCTATACTCTGAAGAGTTTTGATCAAGAAAGGATGCTGTACTTTGTCAAATGCTTTTTCTGCATCTATTGAGAGGATCATATGATTCTTGTTCTTTCTTTTGTTAATGTATTGTATCACATTGATTGATTTGCGGATGTTGAACCAACCTTGCAGCCCAGGGATAAATCCCACTTGGTCATGGTGAATAATCCTTTTAATGTACTGTTGGATCCTATTGGCTAGTATTTTGGTGAGAATTTTTGCATCCATGTTCATCAGGGATATTGGTCTGTAATTCTCCTTTTTGATGGGGTCTTTGTCTGGTTTTGGGATCAAGGTGATGCTGGCCTCATAAAATGAGTTGGGAAGTTTTCCTTCCATTTCTATTTTTTGGAACAGTTTCAGAAGAATAGGTATTAATTCTTCTTGAAATGTTTGGTAGAATTCCCCTGGGAAGCCATCTGGCCCTGGGCTTTTGTTTTTTGGGAGATTTTTGATGACTGCTTCAATTTCCTTAGTGGTTATAGGTCTGTTCAGGTTTTCTATTTCATCCTGGTTCAGTTTTGGTAGTTGGTACATCTCTAGAAATGCATCCATTTCTTCCAGGTTATTTAATTTGCTGGCATAGAGTTGCTCATAATATGTTCTTATAATTGTTTGTATTTCTTTGGTGTTGGTTGTGATCTCTCCTCTTTCATTCATGATTTTGTTGATTTGGGTCATTTCTCTTCTCTTTTTGATAAGTCTGGCCAGGGGTTTATCAATCTTGTTAATTCTTTCAAAGAACCAGCTCCTAGTTTCATTGATCTGTTCTACTGTTCTTTTAGTTTCTATTTCATTGATTTCTGCTCTGATCTTGATTATTTCTCTTCTCCTGCTGGGTTTAGGCTTTATTTGCTGTTCTTTCTCCAGCTCCTTTAGGTGTAGGGTTAGGTTGTATACTTGAGACCTTTCTTGCTTCTTGAGAAAGGCTTGTATTGCTATATACTTTCCTCTTAGGACTGCCTTTGCTGCATCCCAAAGATTTTGAATAGTTGTGTTTTCATTTTCATTGGTTTCCATGTATTTTTTTAATTCTTCTTTAATTTCCTGGTTGACCCATTTGTTCTTTAGTAGGATGCTCTTTAGCCTCCATGTATTTGAGTTCTTTCTGATTTTTGTCTTGTGATTGAGCTCTAGTTTCAAAGCATTGTGGTCTGAAAATAGGCAGGGAATGATTCCAATCTTTTGGTACCGGTTGAGACCTGATTTATGACCTAGGATGTGATCTATTCTGGAGAATGTTCCATGGGCACTAGAGAAGAATGTGTATTCCGTTGCTTTGGGGTGGAATGTTCTGAATATGTCTGTAAAGTCCATTTGGTCCAGTGTGTCATTTAAAGTCTTTATTTCCTTGTTGATCTTTTGCTTAGATGATCTGTCCATTTCAGTGAGGGGGGTGTTAAAGTCCCCCACTATTATTGTATTGTTGTCGATGTGTTTCTTTGCTTTTGTTATTAATTGGCTTATATAATTGGCTGCTCCCATGTTAGGGGCATAGATATTTACAATTGTTAGATCTTCTTGTTGGATAGATCCTTTAAGTATGATATAGTGTCCTTTCTCATCTCTTATTACAGTCTTTGGTTTAAAATCTAATTTGTCTGATATAAGGATTGCCACCCCAGCTTTCTTTTGGTGTCCATTAGCATGGTAAATGGTTTTCCACCCCCTCACTTTCAATCTGGGGCTGTCTTTGGGTCGAAAATGAGTCTCTTGCAGACAGCATATCGATGGGTCTTGTTTTTTAATCCAGTCTGATAGCCTGTGTCTTTTGATTGGGGCATTGAGCCCATTTACATTCAGGGTAACTATTGAAAGATAGGAATTTAGTGCCATTGTATTGCCTGTAAGGTGACTGTTACCGTATATTGTCTGTGTTCCTTTCTGGTCTATGTTGCTTTTGGGGTCTCTCTTTGCTTAGAGGACTCCTTTCAAGATTTCCTGTAGGGCTGGTTTTGTGTTTGCAAATTCCTTTAGTTTTTGTTTGTCCTGGAAGCTTTTTATCTCTCCTTCAATTTTCAATGACAGCCTAGCTGGATAGAGTATTCTTGGCTGCATATTTTTCTCGTTTAGTGCTCTGAATATATCCTGCCAGTCCTTTCTGGCCTGCCAGGTCTCTGTGGATAGGTCTGTTGCCAATCTAATGTTTCTACCCTTGTAGGTTACATATCTCTTCTCCCGAGCTGCTTTCAGGATTTTCTCTTTGTCTATGAGACTCGTAAGTTTTACTATTAGATGTCGGGGTGTTGACCTATTTTTATTGATTTTGAGAGGGGTTCTCTGTGCTTCCTGGATTTTCATGCCTGTTTCCTTTCCCAAATTAGGGAAGTTCTCTGCTATAATTTGCTCCATTATACCTTCTGCCCCTCTCTCTCTTTCTTCTTCTTCTGGGATCCCAATTATTCTAATGTTGTTTCGTCTTATGGTATCGCTTATCTCTCGAATTCTGCCCTCGTGATCCAGTAGTTGTTTATCTCTCTTTTTCTCAGCTTCTTTATTTTCCATCATTTCATCTTCTATGTTACTGATTCTCTCTTCTGCCTCATTTATTCTAGCAGTTAGCGCCCCCATTTTTGATTGCACCTCATTAATAGCCTTTTTGATTTCTACTTGGTTGGATTTTAGTTCTTTTACTTCTCCAGAAAGGGTTTCTCTAATAACTTCCATATTTTTTTCAAGCCCAGCTAGTATCTTTAAAGTGATGATTCTGAACTCTAGATCTGACATTGTACTAATGTCCGTATTGAGTAGGTCCCTGGCAGTCGGTACTACCTCTTGTTCTTTTTGTTGAGGTGATTTTTTCCGTCTTGTCATTTTGTGCAGAGGAAAATAGATTAATGAGAGAACAAAATGCTAGCAGAGTAACAACGTCCCCAGAAAATATACTCTAAACAAATCAGAAAAAACCTGAAGCAGTGGGAAAAGAAAGGGAAAGAGAGAAAAAAGAAAAAGAAAAAAAAGAAAAAGATAAAGATAAAAACAAAAACAAACAAAACAAAACAACAACAAAAAAACCAGAATGTGATCAAATATGATCAGTGCCACACACTAGATTTGGGGTGTATTTTGGTCTTTTAGAAGAAAGTGCCTCCCAAAATTTTAAAGAAAGAAAAACTTATATATGTACAAAAATAAGGGTTGATATGATGAAGGGATGGAATATGACTGTAAAGATGGAAATTATAAAAAATTTTATAAAAGGAATTGATAAGAAGTTGTTTGAAAAAAGAAAGAAGAGGATTTAAAAAAAGAAAAAAAAAAGGGAGAGGATGTGATCAGGCAGGGGAACAGAAAACACCATATACTAGAGATTTAGGGTATATTTTGATCTGTTAGAAGAAACTATCTCAAAATTTTAAAGAGAGAACAACTTATATATATAAGCCAAAAATATGGGTAACTACTATGAAGGGATAGAATATGACTCTAAAAATGAAAAATAAAAATGTTTTTTTTTTTTAAAAAAAAGGGATTGATAAGATGTTGGTTGAAAAAGGGAAAAAGAAAAATTCAAAAAGATTAAAAAAAGAAAAAAAGACAGTTAAAAAAAAATTAACTTTGAAAGACTACAGAATCATGGTAAAAAAGCCATGAATTCTATGTGCAGTAGTCCCCTAGAGCTGGAGTTCTGCCGTTCTCATTGATGGGTAAACTTGGTCTTGGCTGGCTGTTCTCGCTGATCTTCTGGGGAGGGGCCTGTTGCCGTGGTTTCCAAATGTCTTTGCCGGAGGCAGAATTGCCCCGCCCTTGCCCCCTCCCAGCTAAGTAATCTGCTGGGGTTTGCTCTCCGGGGCTTTTGTTCCCTGCGAGCTTTCCGTACAGCTTTGGAGGCGGAGAGTGAAAATGGCGGCCTCCCAATCTCCGCCCCGGAGGAGCCGAGAACTCGGGGTCCCGCTTCTCAGTGAGCCCCCAGAGAAAAGCCGTCAGTCACTCCCGTCTCCCCGGTCTCCAGCCGCACTCCGTGCTCACCCGGCCTGTGACCGCGCGTTTCTATCTCTGGCACCCGACCCCGGGTGGAGTCTCCAAACCCAGCAGATCCCTGCGGTGCACTCCCGCGCGGCTCCTCCCGGGGAAGGAAGGTGAGTCTCCCCGGATCTGCCGCTTGTTGGGTCCCTGCTGGAGGAGCAGTGGCCCGACTGTGCCGCGGATCACGGTTTATGGCAACCCCGAGCTGAGAGCCCGCGCCTGGGCTCCGCCTCTGCAGCCGGCCTCCCTGCTCCGATACCTGGGAGCTCTGCCACACTCAGGCACCCCCAGTCTTTCTGTGACCCGTGGGTCCTGAGACCACACTGTCCCGGAGGGTTCCACCCCCCGCTTAGCCACCAGAGTGACGTCCCTCAGCGGAGCAGACTTTTAAAAGTTCCGATTTTGTGCTCCGTGGTTCTATCACTTGCCAGAAGCGGCCGCCGGAGGCCCCTCCCCCGCCGTCTATCCTCCCGAATATCACCTCGGATCCACTTCTCCGCACGTCCTACCTTCCAGAAAGTGGTCGCTTTTCTGATGAGAGAGTTGTTGCTCTTCTTTTCTTCGATCTCCTGTTGAGTTTGTAGGTGTTCAGAATGGTTTGATCCCTATCCAGCTGAATTCCTGAGAGGAGACGAAATCCAGGTCTCCTACTCCTCCGCCATCTTGCTCCTCCTGATAACGCACATTTTATAAGAGAAAGATCCCTCTAGCTGGTGAGACTTGTTCATCCAGTCCTTTACGTACAAGTCCTATATTATGGTTTATAGAGCATAGCAGAGGTTGAGGGCTGTATCCTTGACCTTAGATCTGGTCATACACTCAGATATCAGACAGCAAAGGTCATGTTGTTCTTTAGGGACCTCTGCTAATATGTATACCCCTTTTACTTTATTTCTACCCCCCTCCCCACATCTGACTTTTTGGTACTTTTTATCCTTTGTTTTTCCTCCATTTCATAGTTTGACTCCACTTTTAGCCTACCTCTCGAATGGGTTATTGGTCTTTATTTGCTCCATCCAATTCTGCTACTATAAAGAGACAGATATATAGCTTTAGATAATGAAGGTAGGTGATGGAAGGGAGTAAAGGCTCTCATAATGTTCTAATATCAGAGTAAATTATAGATAATAAGAGTAATTATAAACAAAGTCAACCTACAGTTTGTGCATATCCTAGTTAGCGTATATTCTAGCACCTTGCCACTCAATGTATGGTGTTTGGACTAGCAGGATCAGCAATACCTAGAATCCTGTTAGAATCTCAGGCCCATCTCAAATGTACTAAATCAGATTCTGCTTTTTGACAGTCCTCGTGCAATTTGTATGTACTCCGAAGTTTGAGAAACCTTGTTTATAGTCAATATATTACCATGCGATATGTCTCTCTCCTTTCCAGCATTGAGTTAAACAAAATGTCACTTTCCATTGCCTTGCCTTATTTAGTTACAGGAGCCTTGATAAGGGGGGGGGGGGACTCATTTCATCACCCTAGTTAAGAAACCATTAAAAAAATAATGAAATATTTGCAGAAACCTTGTAGCAAGTTTTTTATAAAAGACAGACCCCCTCTTAAGAGTCAAACTTTCCCCAAGTTAAGGAAGAACAGATTACTTCCACAAATTTGAAGTCTCTTTTAGTTGGGAAGCTAACGTTTCTTAAATTACATGAAAGTAATTCAAAGCAACTTTGATGAACCATTTATTACATGTGAAGCCCATAAAGCACAAATGACATATTGCCAAATTATATTGATTTAAATACTGATCCTGTTTTTCATCACAAAGTAGTTGAGGCTTCTTTGAAGGAGTACTGAAGGAATACTTTTATTGTGTTTTTTAACACACTGGGCACTACATGATCAGAAAGCTGACATGAAGAAATACATTGTAAAGAGAGACCCCTTTTTCCTATACAGGAAGAACAGAAGTCTTATGCTCACACACAATATTTAAGCATGCAATTTTCTACTAATAACCATACTACATATTCTTACTAGGATTGTGACTATAATCAGTGGGACATTTCATTTACAAAGAGAATAGTTTTACCCTTTCAATCTTGCCCCACGTAACTATAATAGGAAGTAAAAAAGAATTTTATTTACATGATTTTTACAAAACAACAGTGGTGATTTTCAAGTCACTGAATCTATACTGGTGAAATTCTTGTTTGGTCATAAGCCATTGCACTTCTTTTTTTCTTTTTATTAATTTTATTTTATTATGTTATGTTGGTCACCATACATTACATCATTAGTTTTTGATTAGTGTTCCATGATTCATTGTTTGCGTATAACACCCAGGGCTCCATGTAATACATGCCCTCCTTAATACCCATCACTGGGCTAACCCATCCCCCCAACCCCCTCCCCTCTAAAACCCTCAGTTTGTTTCTCAGAGTCCATACTCTCTCATAGTTCATCTCCCCCTCCAATTTCCCCCCCTTCATTTTTCCCTTCCTACTATCTTCTCCTCCTCCTCCTCCTTCTTCTTCTTCTTCTTCTCCTTCTCCTTCTTCTCCTTCTTTTCCTTCTTCTTCTCCTTCTTCTCCTTCTCCTCCTTCTTCTTCTTCTCCTAACATATAATGTATTATTTGTTTCAGAGGTACAGGTCTGTGATTCATCAGTCTTACACAATTCACAGCACTCACCATAGCACATACCCTCCCCAATGTCCATCACCCGGCCACCCATAGCACATACCCTCCTCAATGTCCATCACCCAGCCACACCATCTCTCCCACTACCCACCACTCCAGCAACCCTCAGTTTGCTTCCTGAGATCAAGAGTCTCTTAGGTTTGTCTCCCTCTCTGGTTATGTCTTGTTTCATTTTTTCCTCCCTTCCCCTATGATCTGTCTTGTTTCTCAAATTTCTCATATCAGTGAGATCATATGATACTTGTCTTTCCCTGATTGACTTATTTCGCTTAGCATAATACCCTCTAGTTCTAGTATTAAATATAAATATTTAATTATAATTAAATATTATCATCAAAGATGTTATATCTTTCCAAAAGATATATTCCTGTATAGGAAATCCATGTTGTTGCAAATGGCAAGATTTCGGTTTTTTTGATAGCTGCATAACATTCCATTATATATATATATACCACATCTTCTTTATCCATTCATCTGTTGATGGACATCTTGGCTCTTTCCATAGTTTGGCTATTGTGGACATTGCTGCTATAAACATCGGGGTGCATGTACCCCTTCGGATCACTACATTTGTCTCTTAGGGGTAAATACCCAGTAGTGCAATTAATTGCTGGGTCATAAGGTAGCTCTATTCTCTCTTTTTGAGGAAACTCCATACTGTTTTCCAGAGTGGCTATACCAGCTTGCATTCCCACCAACAGTGTAGGAGGGTTCCCCTTTCTCTGCATAATCGCCAACATCTGTCCTTTCCTGACTTGTTAATTTTAGCCATTCTGACTGGTGTGAGGTGGTAGTTCATTGACGTTTTGATTTGGATTTCCCTGATGCTGGGTGATGTTGAGCACTTTTTCATGTGTCTGTTGGCCTTTGGATGTCTTTTTTGGAGAAATGTCTGTTCATGTCTTCTGCCCATTTCTTGACTGGATTATTTGTTCTTTGGGTATTGAGTTTGATCAGTTCTTTATAGATTTTGGATACTAGCCCTTTATCTGATATGTCATTTGCAAATATCTTCTCCCATTCTGTCTTTGTCTTTTGGTTTTGTTGACTGTTTCCTTTGCTGTGCAAAAGCTTTTTATCTTGATGAAGTCCCAATAGTTCATTTTTACCCTTGCTTCCCTTGCCTTTGGCGATGTTTCTAGGAAGAAGTTGCTGCAGTTGAGATTGAAGAGGTTGCTGCCTGTGTTCTCCTCTAGGATTTTGATGGACTCCTGTCTCACATTTAGGTCTTTCAACCATTTGGAGTCTATTTTTGTGTGTGGTGTAAGGTAATGGTCCAGTTTCATTCTTCTGCATGTGGCTGTCCAATTTTCCCAACACCATTTGTTGAAGAGACTGTCTTGTTTCCATTGGCCATTCTTTCCTGCTTTGTTGAAGATTAGTTGACCATAGAGTTGAGGGTCTGTTTCTGGGCTCTCTATTCCGTTCCATTGATCTATGTGTCTGTTTTTGTGCCAGTACCATACTGTCTTGATGATTACAGCTTTGTAATAGAGCTTGAAGTCCGGAATTGTGATGCCACCAGCTTTGCTTTTCTTTTTCAACATTCCTCTGGCTATTCGGGGTCTTTTCTGGTTCCATACAAATTTTAGGATTATTTGTTCCATTTCTTTGAAAAAAGTTGATGGTATTTGATAGGGATTGCATTAAATGTGTAGATTGATCTAGGTAGCATAGACATTTTCACAACATTTGTTCTTCCAATCCATGAGCATGGAACATTTTCCCATTTCTTTGTGTCTTCCTCAATTTCCTAGCCATTGCACTTCTGTATAAATGATTGCATGTTTTAAGAAAGTCTGACAGAAATAAGCACAATCTGATGATTAAGTATAGCAGATTTTTCCAAAAGATATATTTAGCTACCATTATAGTAGCTTGTTAGAGGAGTTTCTAAAATTCTAAGGAATATACATTAACTAAATATGTAGATGGAGGTACTAACTATAAGAACTATATGAAAGTAGAATGAGCTTCTTAGGGGCTAATGAATCTTTCACCAACAAAGGAATTCCCAAAGAGGCACAATCTGATAAAAACTTTCCAGTTCTGAACCTTTTAGATTCTAAGTTTTTAAAATGTTTATCATCAAATCGATACTCTTTTATGCATATAATTGGGTATGTAAAGACACTTAATAAAAAATATCTGATCACAAAAAATTAAATATTATCATCAAAGATGTTTTGTGAAAACCGTACAGAAAATAGGCACGGAATCTGTCCTTTAAGAACATATAGTAGAAAAATGATCACCAATTTATAAAGGACAAGAAGATTCCAGCTTTCCTGATGATCTCCATGTGCTGCATACCTCAACCACTTCCCCTCAGGCCCCTGTTATTTCATTTGCCATAGAATCAGGACATTAAACTTGGAAGGAAACTTACCATTCATGTTACAAAGTCTTTTTACATAAGAGGAAATAATCTGGAAACTGGTCTATTTTGTCACCATGTTCTTTTATATTAAATGTTCTCTGTTTTCAAAAACATGTGTATATCATGCTAGACAGCTAACATTTAAAGATGAGAAATTTGATTTTAATATTTTCTAATTTTTTTACAGAAGCTAGTGCAATAGCATGTGAATATTTTTGACAGAAACAGAGCACACAAGGTGTTAGAATAATAACGTAAGACTGATCAACATATAACTTTTAGTTATTAACAAAGTAGTTTAATTTTTTAAATGTCAGCTTTAAGGGTCTGAACTAGCTGAATAGTTTCTTTGACTCTAAGCAGAGGCAATCAAACAATTTATGCTTTCAAATGGATAAATGGTTTCAAAATTAAGACAGTGATATTTGCCAAAGGCAGTTTATGCCACTCTTGGATTCCATATTCTTATTTTCAGAGAGGCTTAAATAATAAAGAGAATTTATTTCCTCACATAACAGAAAAGCCTGCGGCCCCAGCAAGTGTCAAGAAGAGTTTTATCAAGTTTCGATTCCTCTTCTCTATAATTCTCTCAACTACACCCTTGTTCCATGTGTCTGCTTTGTCCTTAGTGCTCATGGCGGCTTAAGTTTCCAGAAGTTCCTGGGCCTACACTTTTTCCTCATGCCCATTTAATTCCTGGATTGAATAAAATCACTGAGCAGAAGTTTGAACATCACTTTGATGGGAACAAATGAAGTATATGCCAACTTCTGAAACAGTCACAGTAGCAAGGGGAATGGATGGGATCAATTTCACCCAACCTCAAGACTACGACACCCCCGTCGTTGAGGGCACAGCACAATGTTCACTATATAAAGTAAACTCACTTATGTCTAGCCAATATTGGCCAACTACAGAGGTTACATGTTTCCATGCATGAAAGTAGTGTGAAAGAGCTACAGCCTTTAAGTTTAACAAATAACTTCTTATTAATATGAAATGTGATAATCCATTAAAATCATTCAAAAATCCTACTGGGTTTTGTAATGTCTTCTGCAGTATGAGTGAAAATAAATCACATTCCAAAAAAAAAAAAAAAAAAGCCCTTTCAATTATTACTCCTTTAAAAATGGTTAGAATTTTAAGGCTTTATATATGAATTTTCTAAAAATATCTTAAAGTATCCCAACTGGGAAAGCAATTTCATGCTTGCTTCTTTAAAGAATCTATTCAAAGAACTCATTAAAACCATTCATTTAAATTATCTCGTGTATGTTCATTATGCTATGTCCTTTGGGAGAAAAAAGAAAAAGTATGAACTGCTGCCAGAAAGCAAATGAAGGGAACAAATGTTAAATGTAAAAGGTTAGTCCTTCATTAAAATTGTTTAAATAAGCAGCAATTCCCCCTGTACCCTTAAAACCTCTTTCAAGAAACATTTGTACACATTCAGGACAGGGAATTAAAAGTAGAGACAAAAAAAACCTGGTAGGTCAGTTTCATGAACTATTAGCAGCATTTGGATCATTTTTGCTTTTCATTTTTGGTTCTAGGTGATGGAAAGGGACACTGTCTACCCACATAATGTGAAATGTTCATGGATCACATGAACCTAAATATTATGGGAGTACTGTAAATGGCAGATTTTGGAAACTTGTGTTATGAAAAGCATCTATATTTTATATAAAATCCTTTGTATACTGTACATATACATACTTTTAGGTTAAACTTTTTCACCCTTACTTTTGATAACTGCCTTTAGGGTCTGAAAAGGTCTTGATGAGGGAGGCATGAATAATCTAAAGTGATTTGGCTTACCTTTTCAAAATAGGTTATAATATGCATTTCTTTTACCTTTACTTCTTCCTTAAGTATGGAAATCACTGTAATTTTACATGATAGTTACATATGTCTAAAATGATGTCATTTCTTGGCAAGAAAACTTCTTGTTGCATTGGGTTTCGTTGTCGTTTCTTTTCCAGTTGAATTCAGTTGAATGCTGGTAATCTACAGAGTAATAACATGACAGATTGGACATAGTATTTCATTCTCTAGTCACTATTTTCTGAAATAATGAAGTGAACTATTCTCACTTCTATTGGTTATAGTCTCAGTGAATGAATATGCACCTGAGGAACTAATAGAAGACATGAAAAGGGAAAAGACATATCATGATCTTAGATAGGAATATTTAATTTGGGGAAGATGTCATTTCTTTCAAGCTAACATATAAATTAAAAGTGATCCCAATAAAAAGTATCAACAGTGTTTTCCTTTGACAGTTTACCAAACTGATTCTAAGTTCATTTTTAAAATAAATATACTACCAAAATGTTATAAGGCCTTAATAACAAAAACAGTTCATAAATGGAGAAATGAAACTGAGTACAAAGTCTAGAAATAGAACCAAATGTATATATAAGTAAATGGTAAAGTGTCATCCCGGTTTTTAGGGGGAAGATAGATCATTTAAAATAAGTGTTGGGGCAATGTCATGGCCACCTAAATTCAATAGCCTGAATGAGCAAGGAACTAACAGGAACATTAGGGAAGTAAGTTCCAATTGAGATTATTTTTCCATATAACATGTTCTCTTAATAGTAAATCTTTACCTCTTAGCACTTAATACAATTGTAATTTTACTTTGTTTTATAGTTTCAATCAGTCCCTTTCTTCTCCTGGAATATATTGCTACATCAGGGCAGGAACTGTGGATGATTTTGCTAATTATTTTTTAGACCCTAATACATTGCCTGATTCATAGTAGGAGCTCGCTAAATGTTTGTTGAATAAATGAAACTAATATGAAAAATCTAATTACTTCTACGAGATAGTTTGAAGAGAGGAAAAATAAAGGGTGTAAATTTAAGCAACTTATTGGGCTCTGATATTAATTTGGGGAGATTTTTAAAATGCAAATGTTTTGTTTCATTAAGGCATTCATTACTTCTGATATCTCAGACATCCTAGTCACCCACTTTCTCCCACAAGCTTGTGATTTATGGATAGTAAATAAAAAAATAATTTACTTGCTAGACATAATTAGTCCCCTTTAAATGTATAAGACTATATTAATATCATGACTATTTTTCAAGGTGGCCATTTTGCAGTGTCTTCTCTAAGTCATTCTACAAAATCAGACATTGACCTACAAGATTGAATATAGGACTATGTTAAAAAACTTAATGAAAACTATTTTGTAGCTATTTCAGATATCCTTAGGAAAATCATTTCTAATTATCAGACTCTGATGGGGGAATTATTTAAACAACATGGTATACATGGTACTGCAAAAGTAGTTAACAACTTGTGTAAAGGGCATTGCTTCTGTACAAAGGAGTGCCCATAATTAGCTTAGTATTTGCATTCCACTTTTAAATACAAGTAACAGAAAAACATAATATAAATGGATGTAAAAATATAGGACACTTGCTGTGGACTGAATGTGTTTACCCATATTCATATGTTATTTGGAAGTGGGTGGGGCTCTTTTTTTTTTGAAGGTCTTTTTTCGTTTGTTTATTAACATATCATGTATTATTTGTTTCAGGGGTACAGGTCTGTGATTCATCAGTCTTACACAATTCACAGCGCTCACCATAGTACTTACCCTCCCCAATGTCCATCACTCAGCCTCCCCATCCCACCCACTCCAGCAACCCTCAGTTTGTTTCCTGAGATTAAGAGTCTCTTATGGTTTGTCTCCCTCTCTGGTTTCATCTTGTTTCATTTTCCCCTCCCTTCCCCTATGATCCTCCTGTCTTGTTTCTCAAATTGCACATATCAGTGAGATCATATGAAACTTGTCTTTCTCTAATTGACTTATTTCGCTTAGTGTAATATCCTCTAGTTCCATCCACCCCGTTGCAAATGGCAAGATTTCAGTTTTTTTGATGGCGGCATAATATTCCATTGTATATATATACACCACATCTTCTTTATCCATTCAACTGTTGATGGACATCTAGGCTCTTACCATAGGCTATTTCCATTTGGCTATTGTGGACATTGCTGCTATAAACATTGGGGTGCAGGTACCCCTTCAGATCCCTACATTTGTATCTTTGGGGTAAATACCCAGTAGTGCAATTGCTGGGTCATACGGTAGCTCTATTCTCAACTTTTTGAGGAACCTCCATACTGTTTTCCAGAGTGGCTGCAACAGCTTGCATTCCCACCAACAGTGTAGGAGGGTTCCCCTTTCTCTGCATCCTCGCCAACATCTGTCCTTTCCTGACTTGTTAATTTTAGCCATTCTGATTGGTGTGAGGTGGTAGTTCATTGACGTTTTGATTTGGATTTCCCTGATGCCGAGTGATGTTGAACACTTTTTCATGTGTCTGTTGGCCATTTGGATGTCTTTTGTGCAGAAATGTCTGTTCATGTCTTCTGCCCATTTCTTGATTGGATTCTTTGTTCTTTGGGTGTTGAGTTTGACAAGTTCTTTCTAGATTTTGGATACTAGCCCTTTATCTGATATGTCATTTGCAAATATCTTCTCCCATTCTGTCTTTGTCTTTTGGTTTTGTTGACTGTTTCTTTGGCTGTGCAAAAGCTTTTTATCTTGATGAAGTCCCAAGAGTTCATTTTTGCCCTTGCTTCCCTTGCCTTTGGCGATGTTTCTAGGAAGAAGTTGCTGCGGTTGAGATTGAAGAGGTTGCTGCCTGTGTTCTCCTCAAGGATTTTGATGGATTCCTATATCACATTGAGGTCATTCATCCATTTTTTTTTCTTTTTTCTTTTTATTTATTTATTTTTTTAATTTTTTATTTTATTTTTATTCTTATGTTAATCCCCATTTTAAATGGATTTTTTTAAAAGATTTTATTTATTTATTTGAGAGAGAGAGAGAGTGAGAGAGAGAGCGCAAGAGAGGGTAGGGTTAGAGGGAGAAGCAGACTCCCCGCCGTGCAGGGAGCCCGATGTGGGACTCAATCCCAGGACTCCGGGATCATGACCTGAGCTGAAGGCAGTCGCTTAACCAACTGAGCCACCCAGGCACCCCATTCATCCATTTTGAGTCTATTTCATTCTTCTGCATGTGGCTGTCCAATTTTCCCAACACCATTTGTTGAAGAGACTGTCTTTTTTCCATTGGCCATTCTTTCCTGCTTTGTCGAAGATTAGTTGACCATAGGGTCGAGGGTCCATTTCTGGGCTCTCCATTCTGTTCCATTGATCTATGTGTCTGTTTTTGTGCCAGGTGGGTGGGGCTCTTGATAGGTGATTAATTTTAGATCAGGTCAGCAGGGCTAGAGCCCCTATGATGGGATTAGTGTCCTTAAAAGAAGAGAAAGAGTCTCTGTCTCTGCCATGTGAGATAACAGCAACAAAGCTCCTGTCTCCAAATGTGGAAGAAGGCTCTTAAGACCAGACACTGAATCCACCAGAACCTTGATCTTGGACTTCCCAACCTCTAGAACTGTGAGAAATAAATGTTAGCTGTTGAAGCCTCCCAGTCTATGATAGTTTGTTATAGCCACTCAAACTGACTTACACAACACTTCTTTTTTCAAGTATTTCATGTCAGGTAGAATGATCTCCATATGCATATGAATAATAAGCAGCTCAGTGATGTCAATGGGGAAGCAGCCACCAGGTACTGATTGGCTTAAACTAATCAGGATCTATACCTGTTATTGGATCATGTTTTGCTGAGGAAAAGATTCTATTTAGGAAGAAAAAGGGAAAAAATACATTTTAGTGGGGCACTGGATAGTGTGCATTAAAACACAGTTAACATTCTGCAACTCCCACCGATAAAATATCCCTTTGAATAAAAAATACACATTGTAGTAAAATGAAGGCATCTTGAAACTTTATTGAACTATTAAAACAAACAGGTAGTCCCTGACAGGCAACATAAAGAACTTCCACAGTCTGAAGAGGTTTTTGCATATGCAGATCTGGCACCCTTATTGTGAGTGGGAAGCAGAGGAACACCTGTCTCCAGGGGAGTGTTTTAATCTTTATTCCACTTTATTGTCATTCAGACTTTAAGGAGTAGCTAGTGATAAGGGGGAGGGATAAATTCCAGAGACTAAAAGGGGACTTGTCAAAAGAAGAGCTGCAATTTTTGTAAATCAAATATTTCATGTTCCAGATACCTTCATAATGCTTTCTAAATTTATCATTGACTTGTCTGACATGATGTGAATTTTGAAAGCACATTTCATGTTCCAAAAAGGCTTTGCACAACTTTTTGTTTGTTTTAGCTTACCTTTTTCTAGCAAATTCTTTAAAGGGCTGAGTGTATCTGGCTTGAATTATTGCTTCATATCACACCACTTGCATTTTGTAGACCATTTTCCTTTTCTGTAAGTTTGCCATAGTTTGTCAAATGAAAAATTTCTTTAGAAAAGAGAGACGTGGCTTATGAATATGACAGGGAATAGAGTATTTTAAGAAAGAAGTATTAAGTAAGAAGTAACTGCTTATATGGAAATGTGATATTTCCTTATTAGAAAATCTCGGGAAATGTATTTTCTTTAAGCATAACAAGATTTTCTGTTCAACTAGTAAGAGCTTCTGTTATTGGTTTTTTTTTTTAACTTTAGGCTTTGTTCCAAGTACCTTACAAACATTGAAGATGTAAGTGTGGCAACAATTTGCCAAGTAGGTGTAATTATTCCATCTTTCCAGATGAGTACGATGTGGGAAAGACGATAGGGTTTGAAGCTGAAGGCCAAAAAAGAATTCTTGAGACGTCTTTGGTGCAAAAAGGTGATTTTATTAAAGCACGGGGACAGGACCCATGGGCAGAAAGAGCTGCAATGGGGTCATGAGGACTGGCCCATGATATACTTTCAGGTTGGGAGGGGGTTATGGATAGTCTCTAAGGAATTTTGGAAGCAAGGTTTCCCAGGACCTTGAGGGGGCTAGCTGTTGTTGGGAAAAGTCATTTATTACTGTCTAATAAAACCTTAGTCATGAGACTCTTCAGATGTATATCAGTGGGCCATAAGCTTGAGGGATGATTGTGTTGGCAATGTGGGAGTTTTAGAGATAAAGGAAGTTTCCAAAGGAATTTCTATACTTAAAGTAGGTTTACAGGATCCTGGAAAGGGGGAAGGGGTGGTCAGGCTAGGTTTGCCTTTTGCCCTTAGCAAAGTATTAACATCCAGGCAGTTGAGTCCCTAGGGGAATGTCACTCTGCCTGTTTCAAGGACTTGTCAATGGGCTGTAGGTTGTAAGGAAATTTAATAATTTTTGTTCTGTCTTTGTTTCCCACATCAAGTATATAAAGCTAAGATAGTAAATTTATTTGTCCAAAGTCATAGCTATAAAGTCACAGGGCAGGATGAAAACCCCAGCATCTCTGGCTAAAAGATCCAAAATCTATACCACGCTACTCTCTACTGTAGATTCTCACTGAAGCACATTCCACAGACCAGTAGCTTCAGTATCACATGGGCGCTTCAGAGCACTGTAGAGTCTCAGTCCCCACCTGAGAAAACTGAACACAATCTGCACTCTAATAATTTTCCATTAAAGCTTAGAAAGTGGTGCTTTAGGTAGGTCATTGTGCCATTGAAGACAAACCTTCACCCTAATAATACAGTGTCCCAGTTATTTTCCATGGATGGAGTAGGAAAAAAAATATGAAAATACTACAGCACGTCTAACCTTATATATACTTATATTGTCAGACATGAAATCATTTTGTCTAAACCCCTTATAGAGAAGAAACAAAGACAGAGAGATAAAATGATTTGTCCTGTAATCCATGGACATTTTACCAAAGATGAATTGTAGCTACATGTTCATTTCTTAATAAATACTCTCCAAAATGCATTTTTGTGTACAGATAGCTGATTCCATTAACTATCCACTAAGTTGTGGATCTATTTATAGGTAATGGTTATTTGTAATACAGAAGCTTATAATGTTATAAAATTGAATTTTAAAATTGAGCAAATGAAGATTATTAGTGTCAGTAATGGCAGAGGGCCTCGAAGAAGAGAAATCTATCCCAGATAAAACTTATGAACTTGGGATAAATTATGAAGGACAACTACATAAAGGACCATCAGAGTAACAGATGTAGGCAGAAACTGGAAGATACTTTTCCACTGAGAAAAAGAATATGCGCTGGGAGCAACCCGCATTTATATGGCTTTTACCCTGAGATCACTCCCTGGTCTGCTCAGCGCAAGTTGACTAGCTGCAAGAAAAACTGCAACCTTACTGGTTTGAGGTTTCAAGGACAGAGTTTGTGGAAGACTCCTACTGAAGAAATAATAAAGGAAATCCTTCAGGATGAAGAAAAATGGTACCAAGAGGACTCTGCTCTGGAAACAGGAAAGAACATTAGAAATGATAATATGGGTATTAAATGTAGGACACATAATTTTTCTCTTTCTTTAAAAAAAAAAAAAACTAAGCAAAAATAAAACCTTTTAATGCAGGCTTTAAAAAATATGTGTATATATGGAATTATGCTGTCCAAGCTTCCTACATTTTACACAAAGTGGTACAATGGTAGCCTAACCCTAAATAGACTGAGATAAGGATAAATATTGTAAACAGTAGCACTTTTGCTAAACAGAAAGTAATAATTAAAGAGGTAAAGCTAAAAAGATTGAAAACATGCTGATTAAAATTTGATTGGATCAAAATAAAACAGTATAGGAATAACAAAGGAAGAACAGAAGAACAGATTGGACAAATACAAAAATATTGCAAATATGGTACACCCAAATCCGAATGTATCAATGATAACATCAAGTGTAAAGGGGCTAAACATTCTAAAAAGCAGGAAGTCAAAATAGATAAATAAGAACACAAACTCCAACAATATACTGTCCAACTGAATCATATCTTAAAATAGAAAACATAGGTTGAAATTAAAAGTACTGAAAAGATTCACCATGCAAACATTAGATACAAGAAAGTTAGTATAACTATATTAATATTAGACAGGACTTCAAGACAAGAAGTGTTTTCAGAGATCAAAAGTACAGTTTCATAATGATTAAAGGTCAATACATGAGCAAGTCATAATAATCATAAATATATATGTACCTAATATGTGAAGGAGAGACTGACAGAATTAAAAGAAGAAATAGATCACAGATGGTCACAGATTTTAACACATTTTTCTCAGAAACTGATGAAAAACTAGAAAAAAAATTAGGACCTAGGAAGGTTAAATGACACTGCTGAACAACTTAACCTAATTGATGTTTGTAGAACAATACATCAAGTACAGGATGAACATTCTTAAGGATTGTGTGTGGTATGTTTTCCAAGATATACCATATAGTGAGGCAAAATTTAAATCTAAATAACTTTCAAAATTGAAATCCAACAGAACATGTTTTGTGACCCAGCTGATTTAAGTTAGAAAACAATGCAATTTAGAATGCTCAAGTAATGCCAAATATTTAGAAATGAAGCCACACACCACTGAAAAACAGATATACCAAAGAGGAAATCATAAGAGAAAATAAAAATTATTTCAAACTGAATCAAAACAGAAACATACTATGAAAAGTTGTAGGATATAAATAATATAGTTTTTAGAGGGAATTATAGGCTTTAAATTCTTATGTTAGAAGAAACATTTAAAGTCAACTATCTACTGTACCACCCTAAAAAGCTAGAATAAAACAAACAAAACAAGAGTAGCAGGTAGGAAATTCTACAACCAGAATAGATATCAATGAAAGAAAATATTCAAACAGAAAAAAGTTAAAAAGCAAAGTTTTTTTTGAAAATATTTAAAGTTGATGAAACTTAAGATGATTGATCAAGAAAATAAAGGAGAGAATACACAATATCAAGAATGACAGAACAAATTACAGATCCAACAATATTGAAAGGACAATAATAGCATATCATGAGAAACATTTTACTAACAAATTTGATAATTTTGATAAAATGACAAATTCCTTACATACTTAACTTACCAAAACTGATTCAAAAGAATAAGAAAATATGAATCACTCTGTATCTACTATATGCATAGAATTTTATTTGTATTAACCCTTTCAAAAAGAGAACTTTGAGATGTTTTCATTTGTAAATCCTGTCAAACATTTAAAGAGGAAACAAGATCAATCTTACACAAATAATTTTAGAAAATAGAGGAAGAGGGAACATTCATTTTACAAAACCAGGATAATCTTCTATTTTTGAACAGTTTTATTGTTTTTTGCATTACAATTGGGCAACTGGGTGATATACAAATACCACATATAGGTAAAGTGTATGCTTTGATAATTTTTTAAAAGATTTTATTTATTTATTTTAGAGAGAGTGAGTGAGTAAGAGAATGAGTATAAGCTGGGGGAGTGGCAAAGGGGGGAAGGAGAGAATCTCAAGCACACTCCGCACTGAGCTGGCAACCTGACCTGGAGCTCGATCTCACAACCCTGAGATCATGACCTGAGCCAAAACCAAGAGTTGGATGCTTAACCAACTGAGCCACCCAGGCACCCCAATCTGATAAATTTTGAAGTCTGTGTGTGTGTGTGTATAAATTGATCCTTTGTGATTTTCCCACCTGCCTACAACAGTCCCCCACTGTGTCATCCCATGCAACCACATATTAGTTTTTTGTCACTATATGTTTGCATTTTCTAGAGTTATATATAAATGGAATCATACAGAATGTACTCTTTTTCTTTCAGCATAATTTTTCTGGGATATACCCATATTGCTGCGTGTGTAAAAATTCATTCCTTTCTATTGGTGAGTAGTATTCTTTCATAAGGACAGACCACAATTTGTTTATTCTTTCACCTGTTGATAGACATTTGGGTATTTTCCAGTTTTTTTTACTATTACAAATAAAGCTGCTTTGAACATTTATGTAGAAGTCTCTGTGTGGACATAATCTTTCACCCTTTTTGGGTAAATAAATAGGAATAGAATAGTTAGATCATAAATTAGGTGTTTGTTTTAAAGGAAATTCCAACTGTTTTCCAAAGTAATTATACCATTTTACGTCCCCACCAGCAGTGTATGAGAATTCCAGTTCCTCCACAGCCTTGCCAACACTTGGTATGGTCAGTATTTTTAATTTTAGACATCCTAATAGGTGGGTAGTAGTATTACATAGTGTCTAATTTCCTTGACGATTAAAGATGTTGAACATCTTTTCATGTGCTTATTTACCATTTGTATATATTTTCTTTGGTGAAATATTTGTTCAAATCATTTGCCCATTTTTAAGTTGAGTTGTTTTCTTATTGAATTTTGAGAGTTCTTTGTAAGTTCTTGATACAAACATTTTCTTAGATAAGTGACTTGCTGATATTTTCTTCAGTCTGTGGCTTGCTTTTTTGTTCCCTTGTGTCTTTTAAAAAGCAGAAGTTCTTCATTTTGATTCAGTCCAGTTTTTCTTTTTTTCCTCTTCCTTCGCGTAGGTGAAATAAAAATAAAAAAACAGACACAAATATCTGAAGCTGACCAAGGACTTGCATAAATCATAATTAAAGCAAAACAACTCATTAAGAACTTGAAGATTTGAACACATACTTACAAAAATATGTTCACCATTATTAATCAGGGAAGTCCAAATTAAAACTATGAGATACCAAAATATCAAGATATCACTATGTATTTACTAGAATAACTAGAATTAATATGACTGATAACACTAAATGTTGGTGGGGATGTATAGCAAATTAGTCACTGACATACACAAAGTTAACCATATATTTGCACTATCAAACAGGAATTTCACTCCCAGGTATTTACCTAAGATGGATGAAAACATATGACCACAGGGATGTTAATGGAAGCTTTATTCAAAAGAGTCCCATTTTGGGAATTACCCAAATATGCATCAACAAGAGAATGGATAAACAAATTGTGGTATATCCATATAATTGAATGCTACTCAGTAATAAAAAGAAAGTACTAATGCACACAGCAACATGAATAAATCATATAATTCTTATCCTGAACAATGGAAGGAAGATAACAAAGAATGCATATTCTTCATATGAAGTTTAAGGATAGGCAAAATAAAGCTATGGTGATAGAAATCAGAACTATTGTTGCCTTTGTGGGATGAGAATAGATTGTAACAATGAATTTTCTAGAGTGAGAGAAACATAAGAGGTGTCCTAAATCATAATTGGTGGTTGCATAGGACTGTGTTTTTATTAAAACTCTGTGAATTATACATGGAATATCTATGCATTTCAGTGTATACGCAGAAGTATCCTTCCATGATTATTGTAGACAAAGCCTTAAATACCCCAACACAGGTATTCTTTGGTAGTCATCTTCGATAATTTGGAATGGGAACTTGAAAAACATTCTAATGGCTAAATGAAGTCTCTTGCCACAATATAAGCCTAGTAATTTATATTCAGTTCACTTAGAAATGAAGGAAAAGGGGTCAATAGTTTGGTTATATAACTTCTCAAATAGTATAGGCAGTTATTAAGAGATCTTTTGTTTTCTCTTTAGCAGGCAACCTGCATTCCTTAACCTGTCGTGAGAGAAGCAGTTTTATTGACCTGTATAATCCAGTTGTTGCTTTGAAGGCCCCAATTTAAATTGATGAAGACATTGCTAAATATGAAAGAGATTTTCCTAGATCATCATATAAACACCACCTTCGTTTTTGATCTCCCATTTACAACTGTTTGGGTTAAAAATGACCTCACTTCATCTAAGTATATAAGTACCTCCCAATCCCACTGGGCCCATATCTGCAATAATGAGATGTTTTCTATCACATGAGACAAATCAGCCTCCCAGTGCTATCATTGTTCTTATCTCCTTGTTACAGTTATCATTTCAAAGGATACAAAGGCAAGTCTCTTTTATCCAAGGCCAACTTCTCCACCTGTGGGGCATTTCTTCCACTCTCACGTTCTGTGGTATTGGCTTAAATTTATGTATTCTGTATCTTACTTAATTGGCAGCTACTTTTATGTCTCTTTGGCAGAGGGTAATAATAAATGTTTTCTATTATTAGCTTTTTTCTCAATGGACTTTGAGCTCTAGTTCTTTTAAATATGTTTTTAGTGTTTGCTGGAGTAGTACCTTTACAATGGACTGAATGTTTTTGCCTCCCCTCTCCTCCCCCTGCCCCCCCCCACCCCACCAAATTCGTATGTTGAAATTCTAATCCCCGTGTGAAGATGTTTCGAGGTGGGGGTCTTTGGGAGGTAATGAAGTCATAAGCATGGGACCTCATGAATGGGATTAGTGCCCTTAGAAGAAAGAGGCTGGAGAGCTAGCTAGCTCTTTCTGCCATATGAGGATACGACAGGAAATTTGCAGTCTGCAACCCAGAAAAGAGCTCTCACAAGAACCCAACCATGCTCTTGCCCTGACCTCAGATTTCCAGCTTCCAAAGATGTTAGAAATAAATTTCTGTTGTTTATAGCCCACCCTGTCTGTGGCACTCTGTTATAGCAGCCCTGATGAAAACTTAAAATCATCACATTATATTCAGAATTAATATCAAACCACCTTCTACTTCCCACTTGATACCTGACACTTTCCACTTCACATGTCACACTTCACAAATATAAGAAATTTATGATAGTTTAACTCCATATATGACCTCCCATACTTTGTGCTATTGTTTTACCTTTTGTTTCTCCATGTCGTAGTCCCCATCTTACAGTGTTATTTTTTTAAACATTTTCCTTGTAAGGAAATTAAGGGAAGAAAAAAAAAAAATATATATATATATATATCCTCACATGTATACCATTTCTGGGACTCTTCATTCCTCCCCCGCAAGATTTTAGTTTGTGTATACTATCATTTCAGTAATTACAAGGTTTTCTTTCGGTTTTTGAACACAGTTAAAATAGCTGCTTTAAAATCTTGGCTAATTCTGGGGCATCTGGTTGGCTCAGTCAGTTTAGCATCTGACTCTTGATTTCAGCTCAGGTCATGATCTCAGGGTCTTGAGATCAAGGCCCACGTGGGGCTCTGCACTGAGTGTGCAGTCTGCTTAAGGTTCTCTCTCACTTTCCCTCTCTCTGTGCCCCTCCCTTCCCCACCCCCAGCATGCTCTCTCTCTCTCTCTCAAAAAACAAAACAAACAAACAAAAACTGTGCTAATTCCAAGAGCTGTATCATCTTCTTTTTCCCTTCCCAGTGTCTATCCTGTAGTTTTCAAGATAAGACTGTAAATTTTCCATTGAAGTTTTAGTCTTCCTGCACAGCACAGACTAGTATTTTCTGTCTCACTAACAGCCATTAAAATGTGAAACTAACGCAGGTTTCTATCCCTTCTACTAAATGCCAGCTTACTTCAAGTTTCTGTCTGCTTTGAGTCACTCTCTAATGCCTTCAGTTGGGTTTGTGGGTGGTGTTATTGTTAATTTGTTTTGTTTTGTGTTTGTATTTATCCAGAGCTTATATTTGTTATCCCTGGGGAGTTTGAATCAGAGCTACTTGCCCATAGTTAAAATTCAGGTTTTTGTTTCAGTTTTCTTCTCTCAGTTTTTCAGATTGGATAATTCTACTGATCTGTCTTTAAATTTGCTAACCTTTTCTTCTATTTCCAATGTGAGTTTTAAAACTCTCTGGAGAAATTTTATATCACTTATTGTAATTTTCCATTCAAAAATTTACCTTTAGTTGTTTTTATAAATTCCATTTCTCTTCTGAGATTCTTTTTCTTGTCATTAAGACTTTACTTCAAAATCTTGATCATACTTTAATAGTCGCTTTAAATTTTTTGTCAGTTAAATCCAACATCCAGGCCATCTTTAGGTATATATGTATGTATTTACTTATTTATCTATTCACTTATTGTGTATCTAGTAATTTATAATTAGACATCTTAGTTAGGATACTATAGAGACTTAATTCTGTTGTCTTCTTCTGAAGAGTGTCAATTTTTATTCTTTCAGGTAGTCAATTGGTGGCTGGTCCCTTTGAATTTCTGTACTATTGACTTTAATGCTTTTTCTGTGGAAATACCAAAGGGTGTACCAATCTCCCTGAACTTGGTGGGATTCACTCCAAATGCTGCCTTCTTTGTGGAGAAGCTTGTAAATTGTCCCAAGACAAAGAGCCAGGGTGGACATGGGGCTCAAGTCATGAAATTTCTTTTCACAGATAGTGCAGCATTATGCTACATAGTGTCTGTAATTGATTGTATTGCTTATATATTTTGTACAAGTTTATAATTGTGTATGGCAGAAGGGTACTCTAGTGTTAATTATGACCAGATAAAGAAGTCCCTATCCTCTATTTCTACCAGTTCTTTATATCAATATTTAAATATTATCGTATCTCAGGGCACCTGGGTAACTCAGTCGGCCAAGCATCTGCCTTTGGCTCAATTCATGATTCCAGGGTCCTGGGATTGAGTCCTGCATCAGGCTCCCTGCTTGGTGGGGAGCCTGCTTCTCCCTCACCCTCTGCCCCTCCTTCCTGTTTTCGTGCAGGTGCTCATGCTCTCTCTCTCTCTCTCTCTTTCAAATAAACACATAAAATCCTTAAAACAGATATTATCATATCTCTTGCCCAAAGAAGCTAACAAACACAGCCCTTAAAATCACATGTCTCCCTCTACCTACTACCCTATTTTTGCACTTTCCTCTATAGCCATCTTATTAAAGTATGGTCAGATACTATAAGATAAAATATAGGAATCACAAATACAAATACAAATTCATAGAAAAAATATTTTCATTTGACAGATGTTATCCTAAGGGTTTTTTTTTTTTTAATATTTGAGCATCAGAAACATTTTTTAAATGTGCTGTATTTAAAACAATTCAGAGGATACTGAGGATGATGTATTAGGGAATTTTATTTTAAACAAAGTAAAATGTCGGGGCGCCTGGGTGGCTCAGTCGGTTAAGCATCTGCCTTCGGCTCAGGTCATGATCTCAGGGTCCTGGGATCAAGTCCCGCATCGGGCTCCCTGCTCAGTGGGGAGCCTGCTTCTCCCTCTCCCACTCCCCCTGCTTGTGTTCCCTCTCTAGCTGTGTCTCTCTCTGTCAAATAAATAAATAAAATCTTTAAAAAAAAAAACAAAGTAAAATGTCGTACTATGATTATGAAGACATGTGTCAAAGATGCATGTAAAGTATTTGAATAAAATTGTTTCATGAAATATATCAGAGTTGAGTTTCTGCAACTCAAACAGGAGTTACGACATTGAGGTGAGAGAATTAGGCCGAGGCCAAGTCACTCATGTGCGTATACTAGTGAGCTATCCACAGTATAAGACTCAACTCAAACTTCACTTTCTCTTTGAAATCAGTTCCAGTTACCAAGCCCTTACTTAACCCCACAATCCTAGTGCTCTTATAATTTCACTTATTCTTATTCACTGCTTATCATTAAGTTGTAATTTTTTGCATATGTGCCATGTACCCTTCAGAACTCCTTTTGCTGGATATTTATATATTTCTTTTTTTTACAACTTACACAAAGTTTGGTCCTTAATTGTGGTTGACTTAATACTAAACACATGCTATAATTATTTTTCCCTCTTTGTCTTCATTAAAAATGGAAATCAATTAGAATAGCAATTAAACCAATTGCAAGTACAGCTAAGTGACCCCAGCTAACAGGTAGGTCAGAAAAAGAGAGAGAGATAAGAAAAAAACAAATCTATATAGTTACAAGAACTTGTAACCATGTGTTATCTGTTCAAACATTTCGTTGTTTTTCACTTGCTGGCTAGCATTGCCAAGATATTTTATTTATGAGTACTGTCTTTAATTGCATAATTACTTTAATACTTTTACCTCAAAATCTTTCTAACAATTACTGTTAGTATTGGTCTGAATGTGAAGTGATGTTAGGAATCTCTGAGCACTCAGCTCTGAAAACAATAGTGATAATACTCCCAGGGTTCAGTCCCCACCAGAGGGAAGCATCGTATTTCTAAGATCAAATGATCTAGTCATGTGGAAGGAGAAGAAACATGACCAAGATTGGCAAAGCAGGGCTCTAAATTGAGAGAAGGGCACTGCTGGAGCTGAGAAGCCATACCCACGTCTCCTAGAAGGGCAGGAGGAGAGGGGCAAAGCACCAGGCTGCGCCAGGGAAAGAATGCATGACCTACATGTTACCCAGTTGTATTGGCAGTGTCTGTATCTGATAGGAGAGGTTTTGAGACTAAGAGACACACCTTCTTCATTTGTTTAAATTTACTAGGTTTTTTATTACTCACTTTCTAATGGCCAAAGGAATGCTTTGAGATTCCTCCCATAGTAGAGCATTCTGACAGTCTCTGTGGTTTTGAAAATACTCCCCCAGTGTCCTCAGACCTCGATCAACATAGCCAGTATCTCAAAATCCCTAAGTCACTGATGTTGCCACCTGATAGACGATTTTTATAAAATATTTGTAGTTCTTTCAAGTGTGCATAAAATATCAGGGCTCGTTTCAACTGAAACATTTAATATGAAATATTTACATATTGCATGACATTCATTTTGTTGTCAGTCACTTATCCAAGATTGGTAGGTACATGTCAGAAGTGTAATTCTTTGTATTTCATTACTTTAACTTTTTTGTACAGTGACATGGTGTCATGAAGACACGTTTAGATAAACAAGGTTATGCCAGAGGCTGTACGCCATAAATATGTTCTGTGGAGATTCTGACCTTTCTTTTCACAGGCTGAAAAATAAGTAGGATTGTCTAGCGTTAGTTTTATGCATTTTGAGGATTTTGCAGGAATTGTATTATCCAAAATACATTCCATGCTTCCCAAAATGTTTTGCTTCACTGTATCACCAACCTTGGAATTCACTGAGTTAACAGTCTCATTTAGACATCAAATAAACCTTGAAAATCTGAATGGAGGGTAGATGTCAGTGATATTTATCCTAGTACAACCATGTTTAAATCCATTGCTTTCCTCTCCACATCTAGCCCATATCAGCAATTCTGAAGATTCGGGAGTTTTAACTGGGACAGAGAGAGGAAAAAAAAATAGGTTAATATAGACCCCTGCAAGGCAAGATAAGCTAACCTGAGTCACCTTTACGTTAGTTCTGAGTAGTCCGGAGACAGCACGAGTACAGTGTCTACCTAAGAGGTTGGACTTGGTATGGAGAAAGTTAAGAAAAAAAAGACCCAAAGTTAAGCCAATCTTGATTTTAAAGACTCTGGGGAGGTAGATGGCAACAAGAAAAAGATTGTCTAACCTGTAGCAGGAAGACCAAGACAATAGCAAGCAGCCTGGCAGCCACCGACAACCACCCACAGGACATCTCTGCATAGAAGACTTGGATTGCCAACATCTTTTCACACAATGAGATAACCTGGGGTAAATATTAAGAAAATGGTATTGATGATGTGCTCATTAAGACTGTGGTTATCCATAGCATCAGTGAATAATGACAACCTTATCAGTGAATAATATAATAAATTTAAACATAACAAATCTTTATAAAACTTTTCAAAAGTATGCATTTTTACTAGCACCCAGGTCTTGATTTCTAAAACTCATTATCCAATTAAAGGAATCAGGGCTTCTTGCAGAAGTGGTTGGTTTCAGGGTTTGGGAAGGGAAAATACATGTTCTTGGAACATTTTGATGTTTCAGAAAGTAATGAGGTACTCAAAAAATGATGGAGGAATATGTGAAGGATGTAGGGTTCTATCTGAAGGAGTTCCCAATGTCCAAACAGAGGACAACATGAACAACAAAATAAGTAGCAATATTAACAGGCTACAGCCAATATAATAAACCAAATATCCATGCATGAGTTCATGTTAATATAAATAATTGACTATAAAAAATAGGAAAGAATACATTCTTTCATACAGTACAATTCCAATTAAATAATATAGAATGCATGGTGGAAATATAAAACAACTATTAAGTAAACTCCATAACAATTGTGGCAGGCAAAAAACATTAATGGATTATAAAGCCAGTAAGCAGAAGTATGATGAAAAATAGTAGGTTTGCTTAGTCTCAAAGCATCTTCCCATAAGACACTCTTTAATTACAAAAGGAAAAAGAATAACTGCATCAGCAGTAATGAGACACATGGACATCATGTGCTTCCTGCTATGGCACACTAAAAAGGACACAACAGGGGCACCTGGGTGGCTCAGTCGTTAAATGTCTGCCTTCGGCTCGGGTCATGGTCCCAGGGTCCTGGGATTGAGCCCCGCATCGGGCTCCGGGCTCAGCGGGAAGCCTGCTTCTCCCTCTCCCTCTCCCACTCCCCCTGCTTGTGTTCCCTCTCTCGCTGTGTCTCTCTCTGTCAAATAAATAAAATCTTTAAAAAAATAAATATAAATAAATAAATAAATAAAAAGGACACAACATCTTCTCTGCTTGCCAATTATACATATAACTCAATCCGATAATGAGAAGGCATCACACAAACCCAACTTGAGGGACATACTACAAAATAACTGCCAGTATTCTTCAAAAGTACCAATTCCTAAAAGACAAGGAAAGACTGAGGAACTGTCACAGAATGGAAGAGACACAAGGACATGACAACTAAGTACAAGGTGGGAAGCTAGAGTGGACCCTGGACCAGAAAAAGAGCATTAATGGGAAAACTGTTAAAATTTGAGTAATATCTGTAGATTGGTTACTGGTGTCGTAGCTCTGTTAATTTCCTGGTTTCAGTCATGTACTATGGTTATATAAATGACACTATCATCAGAGGGAACTGGTTGAAGGGTTTACAGGAATTTCGTATGATATTTGCAACTTTTTTTTTTCTAAGTTTATAAATATTACAAAAAAAATTACAAATGACAAAATGTGTGCTTTGATTTTTTTTAAAAAACAAAACTCTATTGATTGGTTCTAAGAAATGGCTAGTGTATGCACAATGCTAGAAATTACCCTTTGATATATAGCTTCTTGGTTGAATTTTATTTAAATTTTAAGGCAAAACATTAGTGCTCTAAGTGATGCTTTACCATAAGTGCTACCTCTCAAAATTACTGGATATATTCTCAAGAAATGTTGGCCATTTGTTAATCAATTGTGATGTAGCTTTAAAGATGCATGATCAATAAGAATCTTTTTTTCTGTGAAATTTGTCACATCATCTACCAGATTCCTGATAATATTTCTTCTATTGCTGTTAACCTTAAAGAGAATGAGAAAAAGTCTCTTCTGAGTCTATTATAAAATTAGAGCAAGATTATTCAGTTTCTCCATCCCTTATAATGGGGAGATTTAAAAAAAAAAAGTGATAAAAACAGTCACTGTAGAGCAGTTTTGTTATGAAAGTGATTTTCAAATACACATTTCTCAATAGGTGGACCACATTACTGACCTTTTAGGCTGGTATGAAATTTGTAGCACATTGAGAATTTAGGAAAATTCTTTGCCCTTGGCTGTTTCCTTGAAGAAAATTGTTTTGGCCTTCATGCCAAGTCATCAAACGCTACTTCCTAACTCAGAACTTAATGCATCCACCTTCCTGAGGTTTACTTTCCCCTGTATTCACCAGCCTAACTTGAATCATACTTTACTTTAACTCATCACCTTCTAATAACTAATCTCCTTCATATCTCCCCTTCTTTCCATCTCCCCCCACCACCACACTTTTTATATGCCCCTTGAACAGTATGGTTAAGGGATCAATCCCAGTGATTTATAATTACTTCATGTCTCAGGGTCCCCCACTAAGTTGTAAGCTCCTTAAGTCTTATTCAAGAGCTAAATCTTCTTATTTCCATATCCCCAGTCCTTAGGAGAGTGCCTGGAACATAGTAGAAATGCAGGAATTACTTGACAGAGAAAAAAGCAAATGAGTGAATGACCTAGGAGAAAAGAAGATAAATGGTAACTATGTGAGGTGATGGATGTATTAGTTAGCTTCATTGTGTTAATCTCTTCACAGTGTATAAATATATCAAATAATCACATTATATACTTGAAATATATCCTTTTTATTTGTCAATTATACCTCAACAAAGCTGAAAAAACTAAAATCTATTCTGCTTTATATAAGCAATAACTTTAAAAAAGAAAGAAACGACAGAAAATGATTCAAATTCAAGAAAGAGTAAACCAAGCCCAGGTTATAAACTCATAAAATTTGTCAACCTAAGCAATATTCTAAAATGCATATTAGGGCATAGATTTTAGTATATTTCAGAACTCCAGGTATCTAGTGCAATGCAATAAGATTATAGTCAGCCTACGCCAAAATGATACATTGTTATTCTCAATTTGGTACCCCTTCTTATCACCACACCAATTCACGGGAGTGCGTGCACACACACACACACACGCACACACACACAGACTCACCTCTAAAATTTAGGAACTCATTCAATCTGCAATTCTGGCCTCCATCTCCATTTCAAAATTAATCTTGCCTTCGCTCATTCCCAAAAGACTAATTAAATTACTTCAAGAAGGAGTAATATTTCTCCTTTCTAAATAACATTTACACCTTAAATAAAAATATAACCAAATTTAAATAAAAATATAACTAAAATGAAAATTCCTAAATATGACATAAAAATGAATAAAGGTAAGTTTGCTTTGCTTTGTTTGTACTAAGAAGGAGGATGTCTGCTTACCCTAAATATAGGATCATCCCTACATCTTTGGTGATGATCAGAATACATTTAGCACTGAGAGGTCTTAAGAACATGAGAAGTTATTTTCACAGTATTTTGAATAATTTAATAATTTCTAGTTTTCCAAAATGCCTATTATTCTTTACCACATAGTTAACCTTATTTCTTGCATCACTCTTTGAACTATGTCTTACACCTTATAGGCATTTAAAAAAATTTTTTTGTTTACTTAAATATCCCCAACTTATAATTATGTAATATGTTGTAGGTCCCGACTTTATTCCTTGAAAGCAAATTAATAACTCATGTAGTCTAAAAAAGCTATACACAAAAGTCTAAATCAGATGGTGGGTTAGTTTCTAAGACAATCTGGTTCAATATCTCATTCATATAGGGAGTGGGTTCCATTTAATGAATTTCTTTTCCAGTCTTTGTCCCTTCATAAATGCAAATTACTCAGAAGTGACATTTTGAGGTAACTTTGCAAAAATGCATGCCTTACTTTGCACAACATGAATTTCTGTATGAGGTTCAGTTATACAAGTTGCTGGAAGACTTTTTGATTTAGAGGTGGATTTCTGTGGGTCACATGAAAGAGTTTCAACTTGAGAAATAGGGAGAGAGAAAAAGTGTCATTGTGGAGTTCATAAATGGCTTAAGACATTCCTTATAATTCCTTGATCATACACATCAAGTGCATGTGACTCTAAACTCTATCCTGTAGAATTAACTTAAAAGTTAAAATATAGAGATAGTTAATTTTTAGAAAACAAACTTTAAAATCTCTAAATTTTTAATTCAAAATTGATTTAAAGATTTTTACATTTCAATGAATTTTTGAGGAAATAGGCATCTATTCTAGATTTTAAATTACATGTTTATTTTTAACTTATGTCATGGTATAAAAAGTACTTAACTAAAACTATACATGCACATATACACATACACACCAAAAAAAAAAACCCAAAACCAAAAAATAAAGAATAACTACTTTTCATTACAAACTCAAAGTAACCTATGGATTCTTTTGCTATACTCTGGACATAACAGGTTTGCAGTAGCTACTCTAAATACATATGAGTCCCACTCAAGTGCTATATTGGCTTCCTCAGGCAAAGTCATATGCTTTAGAGAATTGGAAGGAGTTAGACACAGAAAAGTGTTTTTGAAAATATTTAGTGGTAAGTTTTTAAACATTTAAAATATCTTAATGTGGTTTGTGAACACATACTGCTTTCAAAATGCAACTCTTCACCCCACCTTCACAATTACAACATAACTAATCCAGAACATGTACATATGGGGGGAAATTCCAGTCTCCCCTCTAAACTAAGGAAGACATCCTTATAAATATCCCCAAATTTCAGGCATTTCTCTTTGATACAGGGTAGATTACATTAGATTATAGAAGTACATGGTCAATTTACAAATCACCTATTAGACCACTGTTAAAATAGAAGTATATCAGTGAAATCATGGACCATTTGTACAACACAGAATTGAAATATCAATAGTGTTGGGGAGGAAAAAAATGTTTCTCTGCTATTCAGAATTCTTCTTCCTGGTCTCACAATTGACATGAGACAGATTAATAGAAAAAAAATCAAAGTTTGATAATATGTAGACCTATTGTATACATGGGAGAGACCCAGGAAAACAGAGTAACTCACTGAAATAGTGTAAGCCATCATGTTAAATACCGTTCCCAGCTAAAAACAAGAGATGTTGGAACAGGGAGTCAGTTATGAGAGGTTACCAGGAAAAGTACAGTAAACAAGGTAAGGTTGTTATGTAGACTTAAGTCCATGCCTCTCCACTGATAACTGTTTCTGAAGATTTAGGTCATTCCTCTCTTCCTGGCACTAAGGGAGACAGACTAACAAATGGAGATTTCCCTTATACATGTAAATATCTTTTACAAAAGGGTGACTTCTACTGGTTTTCAGAGTTCTCTTATGTCTGCAGTTTCTTAAAAATATCCAGCTTAGAATAATCAATGTGCCAAAAAGACATATCTTGCAGTGGCAAAATTTGCTCCCCCCAGCTAGAGTTAGGGTGAGAAGTGATTCATGAGGCTTTCTGAGAAAGCTCAATTTAAATAATTTTTGTTACTGTAAATTTTTTTAGTCACAGGACAGCAGTCAGGAACCAGAAAACACTAATGAGTGGGAAAACTAGTGGCCATTATAATGCTTTAGGGTGGATTTTCCCCTGAAATGGGAAAGGATTTTGGTTTTTGGTTTTTGGTTTTTTTTTTTAGAATTCAACTGACTTCTTGATTAAAAAGTTCCAGCTGGCCAGAATCTGCTGATCATGGAAACTAATACTGAACACAGTATTTGTGGCAGTGGGAGGTTTAGTTGGCTGCTGTAATGATAGAAGCTCTAGAGGAACACTGTCTCTGGGAATTGTTCATTTTTGGTGATACTGTTATTGACTGCCTTGTGAAACTGGGCTTGGACACTGTGCATACAGACTCTGCACCTAGTGTATCATCTAAATGGGAACATTTTTGAGAGTGAAAGTGGGTGCTGTTAATATTAGATAAGGTTGGCAGACATAAACAGGGACTCCTGGAATAAACAGTGAATTGTTACCCTATCTGTATCTGGCAGTGGGCCATCGTCTTTGTATAGGTCAGAGCACAGCAGTTGTCCTCTCATAAGCAGTCTCCTGAAGCACTGAAGTTATTTATTGCCTGGAATCTGGCAACACTGGACAAAATGTAGAAGACTATTACTTTTAAAGTATGAAAAATGTGTTACATTGTGTTTGGCACTTTGGAGAATGGCTTCACCTAATGAAGAGAAGAAAATATACAAAGGTGAATTTACTCCATAAGGTTACTCATGATTTGCCTAATGTATAATTTTCATTTTGAAAACTAGATCTCAGAACTAGCAAATATCTGAGTCTTGAATGCTAGGAGATCTCTAAACCAGTTTAAACCATGGGTAGAGGGAGGCAATGCCCTATTTCTGTACTATAGCTATAACCTTTAATAATTTCCTCAATTTAGGGTGAGCTGAAAACAAAACAAAACAAAATGTTCATATATATATATATATATATATGTTGAGTATATATGTAAACATTTATATATATACAAGTATATATATATACATATGTAAATGTTTACATATATACACAACATGTATATATAGGTGTTTACATATATATTCAACACAAAAAAATATACATATAAAGGAAAGGAAAAAATTCTCAGTGTGTTAGTCTCTTAGTTGTATACAACAGAAATTCTCTGGCTAACTGAGAGAAAAGGCTTAGAGTTTTTGAAGGCTATCGTGTAGTTTGTAGAATTTGTAAAAATGTTGCAAAACCAGTCTTGGAAAATAGGCAGGGGTTCCACCTTTCAAGAAGAGAGAGGGAGATCTGGATGTGCAGCTTCCACTAGGAGACACAGATGCTTTTCTTCCACTAAGACTCAAAAAAGGTGGAATTCTATCCAAATCTGAAGAATGTGAGGAGTTAGTGCCCAAATCACCAAGGCCTCTAACCATTCCTGCAGGTATAAAAATCGGCTAACTTAAAAAAAGAAAGAAAAATCAAGTTGGTCTCAGAATTCTCTGAAACATAGAAGGGAAAATGTATAGTGCTTTGGGGTGAAAAGCTTGAGACCCAAGATTTTTATACCGAGCCAAGTTGTCATTCATAGAGAAGACAGCAGAAATACATTTTAATGTACAAGTGTATCTAGAAACTACATAACTTTGCACCCTAGCCTAGCAGGAGATTGATTAACATAAAGAAGTGATGTCAATATTGACATTTATATTAAGCATGGAATTACAAAATTACCTTACTTTTTTAAATTATCATAAATATAGCTTCAAACATAGTCAAATTTATAGTCAACACAAATAATGTAAAATGATAAAATAATTTTAAACACATCATATGAAGGGCGCCTGGGTGGCTCAGTTGGTTAAGCATCTGCCTTTTGCTCAGATCATGATCCTGGGATCCTGGGATCGAGCCCCACATCGGGCTCCCTGCTCAGTGGGGAGCTTGCTTCTCCCTCTCCCTCTGCCTGCTGCTCCCCCTGCTTATGCTCTCTCTCTCTCTCTCTTTTCTTTAGCTCTGTCTCTCTGTCAAATAAATAAATAAAATCTTTAAAAAAAATTTTTAAAAACCACATTATATATAAAAAGAAAAACTGGGGAAGCAAGAAGGAAGATGGATACTAATTTATTTCCAGATAAGAAGAGATGAAATGTAGCTATTTTTGAAGAAGATAATAGAGAAATAATTATATAGAACATATATATTTATATATAAATATTTTCAGAAAAAAAGGAACTTAAATAATGGCTGGAATAAAAACAGATTTTTTTCAAAAAAATCTAGAAAATAGAAACAGAAGTGTAATAAGCGGGGTAAAAGCTAATCATTAAAAAAAAGAATTGACAAGAATAAATAGAATACGTCACAAAAGTAAAATTATATACCCTAAGATTTTGTAATTTAAGAAATGAAGAAAATATTTAGAAAAAGAAAATGAAGAGTGGTAGCCCATAATTGGCTGTATTTGGGTACTGGTTGGTTTCTTTTAATTGTGGCCAAAATCAAAGACACCATTGCCAATGTATAGACAATGTATATGCAAGTTCTTATATATAATTCTACTTTTGAATTTTATGTTGGAAGACCTACTGATTATATACTTTTATACACTTTTACAGTACATTCAAAAGCCACTTGTATTTCTATCTAATCTAGTATTTTAGACTGTTACCCCAGATTTGGTTCTCAATTAAAATAAATGACTTCATTTCAAATCTACAGTCTTATGAGGAAACACAAAGTATTTTATAAACTTGAGTAAGAAATGATTATGTTGTCAAGAGTATTTTATTTTCTAACCATAAGCAACTGAAATTTCAGGGCATTTCAAGTCATTCTGGTGTGATTCTGTATGGAAAGGTGACTATTTTCATAGAATTTAGTACTGTTCTTAAAATTATTATATCCTTCCTGGTAGCTGGAAGGAAATTATTTTTAAGGAAAAAATATTTGTTGTATAGAGATTTCAAGTAGAGCTATAAATTATTTTAAATTAACCTAAAATGTTTGGTATAAAGTAGACAAATGTCTGGGGTAATTAATTCCCATTTGAAATGTGTGATTACAAAAATCCCAACCCTGATAATACTGTAAAACTTAAATTGCCCACTGAGTTTCCTGTCGTAAATATGAAAGTATTTCAGTTATGGAAAGTTAAAAATAATATTTGCTGGGGAATATTAGAGAACATATTAGAGAAACATCATGATGATGATATTGGAAGTATTGCTTTTGTGCCTTTGCTAATTTGTTTTTTTTTTTTTTTTTCAGAAAAGGAAAAAAGTAAATTTCAGTTTCTTATTGATTCAAGATCTTAAAAAAGTCCACATGCTGTGATTATTTAGTGAGTTTCATAAGACACTTTTAATCTCTTTTTTTAAAATTATTTGTTGAGGAAATTTAGACAATTTTCCTGCAGGGTTTCCCTAGGTGTATCTTTTCCAGTTGTAAATCTAAGTTCCTCTGATTTATGAATGTCCTTTAAATTAGTAAATGGGTCTAAAGTTTGGTTAGTTGAGTTTGATTGTTTTTTTGATTATTTTCTTGTTTTTTTACGGCCAAGACCACTTCGTAAGTGCTATGTTGTTGTTTTTTTTCCCCAAGAAAAGAAACATCTATTTCTTTTTGTTATGTTAATGATCAGAGATATTCAGATTTATGAATTATTTAGAGGTTGAAAATTGAGTATAAGGAGACACATCCCCTCAGCTATTTGTTTACCCAGAGGTATAGTTTCTATAAGAAAGCAGAATAAAACTTGGTTCTTTATTTACTATTTTTAAAAATGTAATTTTCTTAGCATCCTTTAATTTTGAGTATAATAGATATAATTATTGGACCCAATTTTTTATTGGCCTCTGATTTTCTTCCTCATGCTTTTTGCTATGTGACTTTGCAGATTCTCCCAATCAAAGCAAAAATGTATTCTATGACCCCTTGACTTTGAATCCAACTATGTGATTTCTTTTGGCCAGTGGGATATTAGCAAAAATGAAACAAGCAGAGGCATGAAATACATTTATGTGGTTGAACTTTCTTTTTTGCATTTGTCTTTACCATGAGAAGAACATGCTCTAAGAAACCTACCCACCCAAGTAAGCTGAGAAAGATATGAAAAAACCCTAACCCAACCTGCAACTTGGAACTAAGCCCCGCTAAACCCAACCTAGATCAATTAACCTCTCCAGCCTCATGTATGCAAAAAAGAATTAATAATTATTATTTATTCCACTAAGTTTGTGTAGGGTTTTTATGCAGTATTTTATTTTATTTTATTTATTTTTATTTCCTTTTTTAAATTCAATTAGCCAACATCATTACTTTCAGATATAGAGTTCAATAATTCATCAGTTGCGTATAACACCCAGTGTTCATCACATCATGTGCTTTCCTTAATTCCCATCACCCAATTACCCCATACCCCCACTCACCTCCCTTCCAGCAACCCTCAGTTTGTTTTCTATAGTTAAGAGTCTCTTAGTTTTTCTCCCTCTCTGATGACTTCCCATTAAGTTTTCCCTCCTTTCCCCTATGATCCTCTGTGCTGTTTCTTATATTCCACATATGAGAGAAACTGCAGTATTTTTGTGGCAACAACTAACTAATAAGCTTACCAGTTGTTTTTTTGTTTTTATTTTATTTTTTTTTAGTACATTAAGGCCTTGTGAATTTAAACACATATGTGTTTCAATCATTTGCAGTTATTTTCTTGAATTAAATTACAATTGTCTCAACATTGGACATTGGGAACATCTTCATATTGATTTTTGTGTCCTTTGACATAATTCTTTTTTTTTTTTTTAAAGATTTTATTTATTTGAGAGAGAGAATGAGATAGAGAGAGCGGAGGGTCAGAGGGAGAAGCAGACTCCCCGCTGAGCAGGGAGCCCGATGCGGGACTCGATCCCAGGACTCCAGGATCATGACCTGAGCCGAAGGCAGTTGCTTAAGCAACTGAGCCACCCAGGCACCCCTTTGACATAATTCTAATGGTCTTTGATAGTCTAGCACTCAAAAAAATTATAATCTCAGTCCTATATCTTATTCAAATAATAGAAGTAGTAAAGAATGAAATGGGTATAAGAAAGTCTAGACAAGTTCTAATTGTTTTCTGTAGTTACTACTTCAATATTTTCTTAAAAATTGTATACTGAATTTAAAAATATATATATTTTAGTGGGGTTGATAAGTTAGTTTTGCAAATACCCTACACTTTGCTTTCTATGCCTATTGGGTAAATAACTCGAACACAAAGCACTATAAATGCCAAAAGAGTATGATCAATAGCAGTGTCAATTCCACATTTCCTCTGTAAACATAATAGCCTATGTCCTCCGTGAACACACACCCATACCTCACCATACTAATAATTTCTGGAAGGACACAATGAAAGGAAACTGCTGATTCAGAAAAATTCTAGCAATTGAGCTAAGGGTTAGGAATCATACTTGATATGCAGTTACCTTGTTTCAATTCAGTTATGTTTATAATAAACAATATTTCAACATATCTTTTCTTACTATTTCTACATATACAGTAAATCTTATGCTCTGAATATAGAATTATCATTATTTGTATAAGGTAAACTATAAAACTACAAAAATATATGGTATTGGGAATAATACCATAATCCGGTGGTCACCTAATTATTACTATCAATGAAAATTTTACCAATAAAATGTTTTTCTATTGCAAATAGCTTGTTATTAGTCCACTCTTTAACAAGGAAATGAAATATATCCTGTAAAATCTAGGATTTTCCAAGTGTCCCTAGTATAGAAACATATCTTTTTTGATTTTCAGATATCTATATGTTTACTCTGCTTTGATTTATTATGTTTGTGAGAATCATTTTCTTCTTGAAACTTTATAATTTCCCAAATGTAATGCTAGCTAAAAGAACCCTAAATGAGAGATCAGTGGAGAATATGTCCATTCCTTTTTATATTCCTAAAATGTTTTATAGCACTTTAATTGACATTCTTATTTGTCTTCATTTTACTTTTTATGTCAATCAGCCATAGTAAAAAATATTAACTCCAACTACTTCATTTAAAATACTTTATTTTCACTTGAGTAAAATATTACTTGAAAAATTATTACTTCTTCACTAAAGTAAGACTCCAATTCTTTGCAAAATGACACGATTTTTTAGAGAGCAATACAAATAATTCTCAAAAGATATACATGGCTTTTTTCAGGTTGAATGTGGCCCAAGTATAATTAAATGACTATATGACAATATTATTTTCCTGGGATTTTTGTCGGATTCCAGTTATCTAAAATATCCAGATAAAAATAATTGAATATCCCCAACTAGAAAAGAGAGTTGGTCATAAGCCTAAGTAAATCTGTTAAAAATCTAGTCTTAATAACCCATCATTAGACAAATCAGTCAGGCTTTGACTCAACATCCAGTATACATATAGTTATCATCATGATGTCAGTCATAATGTTGTTCTTACTGTGATTTAAGTATATCTAAAGTGCTTCTGGTAGTTTGTAAGTATCTATACACTTTTCTTCATCTAGAGTTTAAAATGGACAAATGTGAAAAGGTTGAAAGATTGGTAATTTTCTATCATCACTTGCCCAGATACTGTTAATGTTTTAAGGTACAATTCAAAAGTTTTCTATTTCTAAAAGGGAATTATCTTTCCTTACTTTGAACTTTTATTGTATTTCGTTATTACTTCATGTCATTTATCAATGGCTTATTTATATGCATGCCATATCTTCCTAGAATTTAAATTCTTTGAGAGTAAGAAATATTTCCCTGAGCATCAGATCTAACATCTTGCATATAATAATTTTCACTAAATATTTGTTGAATGAATCAAAAATTAATTAATGGATTGTGTCAGCAAAACAAAAGATGATAATGTTATCTTTATCTGGTAAACAGCCCTTTAAATATTCAAATGCAATAAATGTGGTGATAATGTATTTCAAGACATGTGCTTCCCATTTGATGCTTGGATTGTCAAATGCTCATGGCTTATTAACCCTGTAGCTTATGAATTTGAAAAAGAAAAGTCACTAGTCATATTTGCATATTTCTCTAAACCATTATTTCTTATATTTCTCCTATTGAATAATTTATAAAATAAATAGTTTTAAAATAGAAATACCAAGAGATAATAAAACATGTCTACATTAGAGAAAAAAAATGGAGATATAATTTAAAAATCAAAAACATATGTAATATTCATTAGTTGCAGGTGAACATTACATACAAATGAGTCTCATCTATTCAGTCAACAAACTCTTGAGGACTGGAATAGGTAGAGAGAAATGAAAAAACAGATCATTTCCCTTGAAGAATTCCCTTCATTAAGATAGAATATAGAAATATATAAACCTAAGTACAAAATGATGAATTAAGTTCTGTAAAGAGATAACTGAAAAGTGCTAGAGGACCACTGAGAAGTGCAGAGGCAACAAAAAAAAATGGTTTTCGGGGAGGGGGTTGGGGGCAGTCAGGAAACTTCAAAGGAGAGGTGGCATTTGAACTGATTTTTAAAGTGTACAATACATTTTATCCTTCAAGTATCTGTGGAGAGAGGCAGTGAGAGGTATTTCAGATACAGACAGCAGAAGTTCAATTTAATGAAGGATGAAGAAGTATGAAAGATTTGGGACTAGGACATAATTGGGTATGGTTGAGTATCTATTAAATGAATATTTTGGAGTAGCTGAAGAATTTACTCCTAAAGGAAGTGGCTTAGAATGATATCAGAAAAAGGACTTTAAAATAGGATTTAAATGTTAGACTTTTATCCTCGAGGCAATGGAAAGCTGTTGGAGGTCTCTAGGTGGTAAATAAAATAATGAACTTTATATTTAAACCAATAACTCCAGTTGTTGCTCAATTAAAAGTAAAAAATACAAAAATAGGGGCGGCCTGGGTGGCTCAGTCAGTTAAGCGGCTACCTTCGGCTCAGGTCATGATCCCAGGGTCCTGGGATCGAGCTCCATGTTGGTCTCCCTGTTTGGTGGGAAGCCTGCTTCTCCCTCTCCCACCCCCCTGCTTGTGTTCCCTCTCTCGCTGTCTCTCTCTCTGTCAAATAAATAAAATCTTTAAAAAAAATACAAAAATATATTTAAGCATGTTTTTTGGACTTTGTCTTAATAAATTGTGTTTCTGTTAGAAAACCTTCATTCACACTGGAAAACTGAAATCAAATAAATTGCAAAACATTTGATTACTGGGGTAGAAGTGCCTAAATTAGGATGTCCCTTTTTGTTGTTGGAAGGTTTTTAATTATGATTTTCTAGCCAGGGCAGGAAATAATTTCTATGTTTTTCCTTCTAATAACGCTGTTAAATTCCTCATTTCAAAGGTTATATAAAAAAATTAAAAGCCCATGGTATACATTTGTTTGTGAAGCATTATAAGGAAAACCAAAAATTTTGTCTATGAGGATATTATGAGCAATAGAAGGCAGAGGCCACCATTGTTTATTAATTGTGTTTTATGTCTCAGTCACCTTTTTGGGCTGCATTTATGTACATGCGTCCATTGATTTTCATTTAGCCCTATGAGATGGATAGATGTGGAATCTGAGGACAAGAGAAGGTGAGCACCGTCCACGACTTCATCGCAGTAATAGTGGCAGAACCATTTGACTTCAAAGAAAAAGTCAATACATTTTAAATAACAGCTATTTTCAAGACGTTCTATTAGTGAATTTGATTTCCTACATGTAAATGAAACTAAAACATTTATAATGGCAAGATACTAGGCCTCAAACTAGATAGAAATACAGTACAATTTGTAAAAGAAAACGTCCATAACTTAGAACAAAATGTATAGATTCTCACAAAAGTAAGAGAATGGAAGGTCCTGACATTAGCTCTCCGTGTGTAATCTCCATTTATAACTACATCTGATACAATGTACCAGTGTGTTTCTCAAGTGGATTAAAGTGATTCTTGTTATATTGCCTGGCATCTATAGGATTCCTACGTAGGTAGCAGTCAGTCCAAGTATCTATTGGCAAGAAATGATAAGTTCAAAAAAGAAAGCAACTAAAATACTTTAAAATAAAGAGTACCATGGGGGGAAATATTTTTATTGTAACTCTTTGGTGTGATACATCTGAAGATAACAATTTAGAACCAATTTTGGAGCTCTTCCCATTTTTCTAAGTATATAATATGATTAGAAAGTAAGTTACTTTCCATCCTGACGCACTTACTCTTTAGAAGAAACAAGAGTGAATTTTTTAGCATTCTTCTTCAGAGTAGATTAGCCTAGGGCAAGGTACTATCTTTTCTCTGTTTTGTCAGTGCAATCACTACCAGTGGGGAATCATGGGATGGTCCAGCTGGAGGGAACTTTTGAGATAGTACTGTAGCTCTCAAGTCCATCGTGCACAGATGAGGGAACTGAAATGCAGAGAAATTAAGGTCAGCCAGTGAATTAGTGGGCGATGAAAATGTTGAGAATTATTTAGACCAACTGAGAATCATTTAGAATAATTAAACATATCTAGAACAATTATAAAGATTTGGGGATTATTCAAAGTATAATTGAGAAGATTGTAGAATGAATGACCCCATAAGTAACCTCTAGTTATAGGGATTACTCAGTAGGGGAACTTATGTAGCTGTCATAAGTTTATCCTTAGCTTAGCATAGGGTGGGATGAATTAAATTCTTCGATGGAGGAGGGGGAAAGACAAAGAAGTGCTTCTGGAAAGTACTGGCCAAGTATTACATATGCCAGGAAAAATCACTTTATCAAAAGAACTGACCAATTAGACTACTATTTGCTGAGCCAAGATTAGAATCAGCTTAATTCTTGACATCCCTCTAGTTTTGAGTTTAGTGTGTGTATGAAGATGGTAGCATTGTTCCAAATCTATTTAGTCTGGTACATGCCACATCAGAACCATAACTCTTGCCTTAATTGTAATTTTAAAGTATTGGTGATTTAAGGTTGGTTTTATTAGTTTTCTAGGGCTAAGATAACAAAATACTACTGGCAGTGTGGCTTAAAAAACAGAAATTTATTTTCTCTTAGTTCTGGCAGCTAAAAGTCCAAGATCAAGGTATTGGCAGGTTCATTTTATTCTGAGGCCCTCTCCTTGGCTTGCAGATGTCACCTTCTCACTATGATTTCAAATGGTCTTTTCTCTGTGTGTATACAATCCTGATGTCTCTCTGTGTGTCCAAATTTCCTCTTTTTCTAAGGACACCAAGTCAGATTGGATTAATGCACCCTCATGGACTCATTTTAACTTAATCACCTCTTTAATGGTCCCGTCTCCAAATATGGTAATGTTCTGAGGTACTGGAAGTTAGGGTTTCAATGTATGAATTTGGGAGTGGAGGGGCACAATTCTGCCTATAACATCTGTCTTCCCTTAAAAATGTAAAATTCATGAGGCTATGTACTGTATTAATTTTATTTCTCACTGTATTCCAGAACCATAATCCTTTATTATGTTTTAGATGTTTGATGTTACTTTTGAATGAATGAATGAATGAATCAATCAGGATGAGGTTGTGTTAAAAAGAAGTCACAAAAAACATTTTGAGTTGTTGTGAGATATCTGGAAATTAAAAATGCTGAGAAATTGCTACTTTTGTTTTCCACAAACTGTATGTGATGTTAGAAGCTGTCAAGATTTTTTTCCCCCTAGGAGTCATAAAGGACAGTGTAGATGGTAAAGGAACACACAATTCCATGAAAAAAGAACAGGGGGTATAGAAGATCCAAATTCTTTGACAAAAAGGAGGGGAAAAAATCTGGAATTGTCCAAGTGGGAAAAGTAAGCTAAAATCTTGTATATGAACTGCACTATTTTTTTTAAAAACCCTTGTCACTTACTCACAGATGAGGAATATTCTTCTATGGAAAGTATGTGTATCATATCTGCTTTTAAGCTGTACTACATAATATTACCATGGGGTGTTGAACTAGCTGGTGCACAAGACAGCCCCTTCTGAAGTGGAAAATGATACTGTGTTATTCAGAGCCAAAGCTCAGCTGAGTACTTACATTCCTTTGGGTGCAAAGGAGACCAAGCATCCCAAAAAAAATGCATACAGTTTTTCTGTCAGTAGCTGGATTAAAAATCCTTTGGGCGAATTGAAAGCGCTGTTAAAATTCTATCTTATCAGTAAATTTCTTTCTGTTTGTAATATTTTACTTTCTTTGAATAATATTCTTTTTTTTTTTTTAAGATTTTATTTATTCATCTGAGAATGAGAGAGAGAACACGAGAGGAGAGAGGGTCAGAAACAGAAGCAGACTCCCCGCTGAGCGGGGAGCCCGATGCGGGACTCGATCCTGGGACTTCAGGATTATGAACTGAGCAGAAGGCAGTCGCTTAACCAACTGAGCCACCCAGGCGCCCTTTGAATAATATTCTGACCACCATAAGGATTTATTTTATGTGCTTTACCTTTCCCATCCTTCTCATATTCTCACCTTTTCCATTCTTCTCTGACATGTTTTCTTTAAAGCTGTTCATATTTCACTAAAGTAATCTAGAAAAGTACTATGACAATCTATAGGAACAATAAAGAAAACTTCCATGGATATAGAATCAAAATAATTAGATGTAATATGCCAATGATAAATGACCTAAAACAATTTAACTTAAAATGAGCAGCAATGTTTTATTAAAAATAACACTTTCTTTAATTTGTGGATGTTTTGATTCTTCAAAGATGGTGGCAATAATCTCTACGTTACTAGAAGTACCTAATTACATCCAAAAAGGCTGATTTTTTTTAACCTAAGTTAAAGATCCACCTGGAAACTGTACTAAAGAGTAGGAACTAAAATGAGATTAGAAGTGATATAGTCACAGATTCAGAAATCTGAGTTAGAAAAAATATAGCATTACTACAAATGAGATATGAAGCTGAAAGAAACATTTCTAAATTATAATTTTGAGATAAATTAGCTAACCATGCCAGACAAAGAACTGTTATCTTTCTAATACCTAATATAATAAGAAGATATTATCCAAAAAAGATTCAAAGTACATATAGTCAAAAATATAGGGTGTTGGGAATATTATATATCAGATGCTTAACTAATTAAAATATTGGTTAATTTTTTGGTATTTGACATCTTTTGGAAACATGTACTTTGTTGGATATTTTCTCATTCTAAAAAATAATTACTTCTGGGGGACGCCTGGGTGGCTCAGTGGATTAAGCGTCTGCCTTTGGCTCAGGTCATGATCCCAGGGTCCTGGGATTCAGCCTTGAGTCAGGCTTCCTACTTGGTGGGGAGCCTGCTTCTTCCCACCCCTTTGCCCTTCCCCCCTACTTGTGTGCTCTTTCTCTCTCTCATGCTCTATCTCAAATGGATAAATAAAGTATTTTTAAAAAAATAATTACTTCTGTACCTATATCATATTCCAGTTGTGTATTTCTGCTTGTTTTTTTAAAGATGGCCCCCCAAATTACAAAAACTTCAGGACCCACAAAGCCGGGAGCCATCCTTGGATTGAATTTACTTTATCTCAAATGCTATTCCATCATAGGACATATTGTTAGATTTTTTTTCTTTATGTTGAATTCAAATTAGCCAGCCCATTATCTTTTACTTGTAGACCCAGGCTCAATCCTCAGTGACCAAATAAAACAACCTTAATTTTTCTTCTAAAATAGACCTATTATTCTCCTTATTGTCTGTCTTATTTTTGATGGAAAGTATGCCAGTTCCTTCAAGTGCTTTTCATATGATAATACTAAACCAATCTCTAATTTCTGTCTATGCTTCATCTTACTCTTAAAAATAAGCAAACCATGATATTCTGAATTTATAGTAAAGTCATAAAATACTGTTATAATACAACAGTATTTCTGCTATTCCATTTTAGATGCTATTTATAATGTAACTAATGGAAAAATCAACTTTGTTGGTGGCAGGTATGTTCACAATTAACCTCCCTCCAGGGTTGAATTGTCTAAGCAATATCATTTTTATAATAATCTTATTCTCATTAAATCAGCTATAAATCTCCCATTATATACTGTTCAATTTTCCACAAGGAAGTCTTCTAAAATTCAAATATATTATGCCTGCCAAATTCCTTTTTCTGAAAAAATAAAATTTTTTCTGAGAGGAAACTCTTAACTCCATATAGCTTATCTTAGTAAACTCATTTCTTCAGTAATCTGTTTTTTTCAAGTGCTCACAAAATATATTTTAGTAATACAATATGTAACTTTAACTAGAGTGACATTGTTTACATTTTTGGCTTTAAAAGAATTTTCTTCCTCCACGTTTTGAATATCAAAATAACATTTGGAAGAAAGTCATACAATCCTCCATGGATCTCTCCTACACTCTTGCTAAGGTTGGGTATGTAAGAATATAGGTCCTAACTGCTTTTACTTAGGTAATATGTCAGGATTGTGTTTGCAGCAAGCAAGTTTTAAGGATGAAGTAATGTCTTCTTCTGGGACAAAGAGCATGCTTGCTTACTGGTATAATAAAGTAGTGAGTTTCTTAGACTCAGAGTTCCTCTTGTGTAACATAATTCAGTGCATGCACAGGTATCCATGTAGGCCCATTAGCATCACCCTTGTTGGAAATGGGATTCAAGAAACTGATATAAACATTCATCTGTATATACCTTCTGCTGTGAGTAATGAAGTTTTTTGTCTCTGACCCAGGAAATTCATGTCTTCTAGCACCATGCATGACACTGTGGCTGGCTTATTTGCCAGTTTGTGAATAGGTCAAATCTCAGACCCTTTAAAGTTTGTAACAGACTATTTCCTGATCTTTCCTCTTTATCCTCATTTCACAATTTCTGAGAGAGGTTAATAATGGCAATTCATAGAATTCTGGTATAAAATTGTGGCATTAGCTAATACTTTCTCTTTTTCTTGGAACCATCCAAATACAACAAGAAAAATAAAAAATAAAGCTTTAATTTTCATTTTGGGTAGAAGTAGAAGACGCATGTAATTGAAGCCTCCAAAATACATGTAAAAACTGCCAACATCAGCAAAGAGTAAGCAGAAGTTCTATGGGGGAAAAAAATGAAGAGCCATGGAGAATGATGAGATAGCCTAACAGCAGTACATCTCAGTGAAAGTACTTTTCCTAAAAGGGAAAGGTGAAGCACAATTAGTATACATTATGCATCTTATGTTTTGAACACCGGTACAAGACTGTGGTTATGAGTTAGTATGGTGACAGAAGCCTCTGTGAACCAAGTTTGGTTTTGAGGAGACGGCAATACCTAAATAATCACCCAGAAAGGTAGTATATTCAGGAAGTTCTATATGTGGCAGCAGAGAAAAAAACCACTGGGTTGTAAGAAAGAACACAGCTATAAGACTACTACTGCTACCCTAACATACATAAGAAACCCCATGAAATGATGTAAATGTAAGGAAAGAGCAGCAAAACATGATAACTTGATAGGGTAACATGGTCCAAAATTAACATAAATATTGTCATACACATACAACATCCAGGTAAAGGTATAATAGAAAAAATTATCTTTTAGAATACAAACAAAGTAGACTATCTAGGAATACCTAATACTACACAAGTCTTATATGAAGAAAACTTTAAACATTCCAAAAGAACATTTGAAAAAGAATGACCTACACTGCACTTTGGGAATATATTAATATATTGTAGATGAAATTGGCAAATATTTTCTCCTATTCCAAAGGTTGTCTTTTCATTTTATTGATTCTTTTCTTTGCTGTACAGAAGCTTTTATTTTTTATTTTAAATTCAATTAACACAGTGTGTTATTAGTTTCAGAGGCAGAGTTCAGTGATTCATTAGTTGCATATAACACCTAGTGTTCATCACATCACGTGCCTTCCTTAATGCCCATCACCCAATTACCCCATCCTCCCACCCACCTCCCCTCCAACAACCCTCAGTTTGTTTCCCAGAGTCAAGAGTCTCTCATGGTTTGTCTCCCTCTCTGATTTCTTCCCATTCAGTTTTCTCTCCCTCCCCCTACAATCCTCTGTGCTATTTCTTATATTCCACACATGAGTGAAACCATATAATTGTCTTTCTCTGACTTATTTCACTTAGCATAATACTCTCCAGTTCCATCCTCGTCGATGTAAATAGTAAGTATTCATCCTTTCTGATGGCTGAGTAATATTCTATTGTTTGTATATACCACATCTTTTTTATGCATTCATCCATCCATGGACATCTGGGCTCCTTCCATAGTTTGGCTATTGTGGACATTGCTGCTATAAACATTGGGGTGCATGTGCCCCTTTGGATCATTACATTTGTATCTCTGGGGGTAAATACCTAGTAGTGCAATTTTGGGGCCGTAGGGTGGCTCTATTTTTAATGTCTTGAGGAACCTCCATACTGTTTTCCAGAGTGGCTGCCCTGGCTTGCATTCCCACCAACAGTGTAAGAGGGTTTCCCTTTCTCCACATCATCACCAACATCTGTCATTTCCTGACTTTTTAATTTTAGCATTCTGACTGGTGTGATGTGGTATCTCATTGTGGTTTTGATTTGTATTTCCCTGATGCCAAATGATGTGGAGCATTTTTTCATGTGTCTGTTGGCCATTTGTACGTCTTCTTTGGAGAAATGTCGGTTCATGTCTTCTGTCCATTTCTTGACTGGGTTATTTGTTTTTTGGGTGTAGAGTTTGATATGTTCTTTATAGATTTTGGATACTAGCCCTTTATCTGATAAGACATTTGTAAATATCTTCTCCCGTTCCATAGGTTGCCTTTTAGTTTTGTTGACTGTTTCCTTTGCTGTGCAGAAGCTTTTTATCTTGATGAAGTCCCAATAATTCATTTTTGCTTTTGTTTCCTTTGCCTTTGGAGATGTGTCTAGCAAGAAGTTGCTGCGGCCAAGGTGAAAGAGGTTGCTGCCTGTGTTCTCCTCTAGGATTTTGATGGATTCCTGTCTCACATTTAGGTCTTTCATCTATTTTGAGTTTATCTTTGTGTATGGTGTAAGAAAATGGTCCAGTTTTATTCTTCTGCATGTGGCTGTCCAATTTTTCCAACACCATTTGTTGAAGAGACTGTCCTTTTTCCATTGGATATCCTTTCCTGCTTTGTTGAAGGTTAGTTGACCATAGAGTTGAGAGTCCATTTCTGGGCTCTCTATTCTATTCTATTGATCTATGTATCTGTTTTTGTGCCAGTACCATACTGTCTTGATGATTACAGCTTTGTAGTATAGCTTGAAGTCTGATATTGTGATGCCACCATCTTTGGTTTTCTTTTTCAACATTCCTTTGGCTATTTGGGGTCTTTTCTGGTTCCATACAAATTTTAGGATTATTTGTTCCAGCTCTGTGAAAAATGTCAATGGTATTTTGATAAGGATTACACTGAATGTATAGATTGCTCTAGGTAGCATATACACTTTAACAATATTTGTTCTTCCAACCCATGAGCATGGAATGTCTTTCCATTTCTTTATATCATCTTCAGTTGCTTTCATCAGTGTTTTATAGTTTTCAGAATACAGGTCTTCAACCTCATTGGTTAGGTTTATTCCTAGATATCTTATTATTTTTGGTACAATTGTAAGTAAGATTGCTGTCTTAATTTCTCTTTCTGCTGCTTCATTACAACAGATTTTTGCAAATTGGTTTTGTATCCTGTGATTTTACTGAATTCATTTATCAGTTCTAATAGTTTTTTTGGTGGAGACTTCCAGGTTTTCTCTATATATTACCATGTCTTCTGTAAATGGCAGTTTTACTTCTTCCTTACCAATTTGGATGTCCTTTATGCGTTTTTGTTATTTGATTGCTGTGGCTAGGACTTCCAGTACAAAATTTTAAATGTGTATATCACTTGACCATTTCCACTTTGGGGAATTTATCCTTAATATATATTCATACATGTGTGAAACAACTTATATACTATAATGTATTACATGTTATAGCAAAAGATCAGAAATAACCTAGATGCGCATCAGTAGAGGATTAGTTAAATTATTGTGTATCCATACAACAGAATAATATGCATCAGTTAAAAAAATGGCAATGCAGGGCGCCTGGGTGGTTCAGTTGGTTAAGCGACTGCCTTCGGCTCAGGTCATGATCCTGGAGTCCCTGGATCAAGACCCGCATCAGGCTCTCTGCTCAGCAGGGAGTCTGCTTCTCCCTCTGACACTCCCCTCTCTCATGTGCTCTCTCTCATTCTCTCTCTCTCAAATAAATAAATAAAATCTTAAAAAAAAAAGTATTAAAAAAATGGCAATGCAATTGAATGATGAAATAGGGCAATTAAAGCTTCAAAGGAATTATGATCACAGCAAATTAAAATATATTAAATATATAAAAATTCACGAGTTCAAAATGACAAAAAAAAAAAAATACCCCATCAGTCACTATTACAGGATGCTGGAAAACCAATTCATTATTTCAGAAATATGTTAAATATCCTGTCTTTCCTGTAGGTATTTCACAGTACCTCAAAAGTTGGTGAGTGAAAGTTCTTTATCAAAAAATTACAGCAAACTAAAACAAGAAGGATGTTAGAATTATTAAATTATCATTTTGCAACTCCTTATGAGATAATGGATCCAGGCAACAATCATCAGTGACTGCTAAAAGCATTAGGGGAGACTTGAAGGGGAATTTTATACTGAATGAACCAGGCTGATACCACCTAAACGTGCTGATTAATTACTACAAGTGTAACTATCCTGTGATACCTGCATCCTGCTGAGATGCATCAGGAAGAAGATAGAATCACTTATGAAGGATGCTTGTAAATAATTACCCTTGAATCTAATAAAGCACCTGGTAAATAAATCCTCTAGTTCTAACTATTCCTTTACAGGAAATAGAGTGGGAAGAGGACCATGTTAAATACCAAGAGGGTGGGGACGCCTGGGTGGCTCAGTTGGTTAAGCGACTGCCTTCGGCTCAGGTCATGATCCTGGAGTCCCTGGATCGAGTCCCGCATCGGGCTCCCTGCTCGGCAGGGAGCCTGCTTCTCCCTCTGACCCTCCCCCCTCTCATGTGCTCTCTCTCTCTCTCATTCTGTCTCAAATAAATAAATAAAATCTTTAAAAAAAAAAATACCAAGAGGTTACAGTCATCCACACTTAAATGTGGAAACAACTCAATCTGAATATGGGAAATTTTACAAGACAATGACCCTTAAATTTAAAGAAAGGAGGAGGAGGGAGTTTAGGGAGAAAAAATGAGAGAGAGAAATGCTATAGATTAGAAGAGACTTTGAGACATATCAACCAAATGCAATCTACAGACTTGTTTGCAAATAAACCATTTGTCAAAATGGATTTTGAGCAAAGATGGGGAGGGACTTGAACACAGTCTGAGATTTTGGTTACCTAAATGAGCTATTATTGATTTAGCTGAGTGTGATAGTGGCATTGTGGTTATGCAAGTAAATAAATATCCTTATCTGTTAGAGATATATACCAAACTATTCATTGGTGAAATAAAATAAGTGAGATCTGTTTTAAGATACTCCAAGAAAAAATAGAAATGGATATTAGATAAAGCAAGAGTAGCAGAGTACTCATAATTAGTGCTGGAACTTATACTATTCTTTCTACCTATATTTGTTTTTAAAATTTCCATAATAAAAAGTGCAGGGGTGGCTGGGTGGCTCAGTCAGTTAAGTGTCAGACTCTTGATTTCAGCTCAGGTCATGATCTCAGGGTTGTGAGATCAAGCCCTGCATCAGGCTCTGTACTGGGCGTGGAGCCTGCTTAATTAAGATTTTCTCTCTTCCTCTCTCTCTTCCCCTCCACCACACCCTTCCCCATACGCCCACTCTCTTTCTCTCTCTCTGAAGAAAAAAAAAAAAAAGTGGAAACAGAAATCTGTTTGTATATGTATGTGGAAAGATTACCAAAAAATAATTTGGAAATGATTATGTGTACTAATTGTATATACTGTGCTATTTATATAAAAAAAGGGGAAAATGAATAAAAATGTAGATTCATGTTCATGTATCAATACATAAAGAAGCTATGAAATGTTCCAGAAGAAACTAATAGAAGTGGTAGCTATGGAAGAGAATAGGGTAGGAATTTAAGCATAATGTGAATTTTATTTACATCACACAAATAAGCAAAAGTTAAGTTGTTTACATACATGATTATGAAAACTGAAAACTAAGCATAATCAACATGAAATTAGGGGCACTTGGGTGGCTCAGTCGTTAAGCGTCTGCCTTCGGCTCAGGTCATGATCCCAGGGTCCTGGGATCGAGCCCCGCATCAGGCTCCTGACTCAGCGGGAAGCCTGCTTCTCCCTCTCCCACTCCCCCTGCTTGTGTTCCCTCTCTCACCGCTATGTCTCTCTCTGTCAAATAAATAAATAAAATCTTTTAAAAAATCAACATGAAATTAAAGAAGTACACAATTAATAATGTACCTTGGCATATTCTGATTTTTTTAACTGTGTCCAAGTAACATCTATTCAAATATAAGCAAAATGCATAGAAAAATTACAATTTGGAGTTTTATTCTTCATGTTTTCTAAATCACCTTGGATCTATTTAATCAAGACCAGGGTACTGTACTTAATTTTCCTCCTCTCTGAGTTCAGGAGAAACTCCTTTTTACCTAATTTGGAATTTTACAAAATCCTAAAAAGATTATTTAGTCATCATCACAGCTTTTTAAAATACATATAATAATATTTTGAGAGATAACTTCTCTTTTATAATAGTAGTTCTTATAGCTCTGTTACTGTTTCTTCTTCTTCTCATCCATTTAACAGAGTTGAATGAGTTTCTACTTTAATGAGTTTTTAGTTTATACTGTATTTTGGTAATATAAAATCAATCAGACCTGGTTTCTGTCCTCAATTTAGTGAGGGAGAGAAATGTGAGCAAATAATTACAATACAAGTGAAAAGAGAGGAAGTAAGATTTGTGAAATCTGGCTTCCTTCTCATGGCTAAGGAGATTATATCACAATCTCCACAATGCAGTCTACACCTATGGGCCTATGTCTTTCTAGAGTTGAACTTTCCTGTCATTATTCTGAAATAACTAATCCATGTGTTCATTCTTCATATCTTCTCATCTCTGTCCGTGTCCTTGTAAAGCTTACTGTTCGGCTCCAATGGTTCTTTCAGCTACATTTCTCTTTTTTCTCCATTGGAATTGTAAGTGAATTCTTTCTGGAGTGCTTCTCTTCTGACCACGTTTCTTTTAGAAACTCAGGCTAAGGGATCATATCCAACATTCTTTCAGTTTTTTTTGTGAGATTTACTTCCCCTAATCTAGCCTGTCAGTCTGGCTCTGCCTTGATTTCCCTTGTTATCACAGACTAAAACAGCTAACTGCTTCACCAACATCCTATTATTTCCAATTCATCAGTTGGCTCTTCCTTGATGGTAAAAATTAGGACAACAGTAGTAAAACTTCTTGTCACCTGTTCTTCCTTCTCAGTGGTAATATCGACATTGCCATCAATTAAAGTGAAAAATTTATCAGCCGTCCTGCTTTTACACTGAATCATCCAGAAACTGTCTGCCTAGTTAAAATGTCCACCATTACTATATCTTTTCTCTGATTCAATTTTGTCATTTCTAATATGACCAAGCCAGTTATTTTCTCTTTGCCTTTATTTTCACCAGACTTTTTCAGTGCATGTCTGTTCCCAAGTACATGAGTTTTCATGCAAATATATGAAATGAAATGCTGCTCATTGTTCTTCCCTTAACTTTTTTTATGAATATGTTATACCAAAGCTTCCAAGATTTTGAAGTATGATTTTCAACATAAAATGTATCAAAAGGCACAACTAATTCTAGGATGAGGAATAATGACTCTCAATTTGATCCTGTTTCCTATCTGTTGATGCAGACTTTAATGAGCTTAAGAATCACCTGGGGACGTTGTTAAAATGCAGATTCTGATTCAGTAAGTCTGGGAGGGGCTTAAAAATCTACATTTCCAACAAGTTTCGAGGTGATAATGATACTTCTGGTTAGTGGATTTCTCCTTGTATAGCAGAGATCTTCCTCATATTAAAAAATGTATACTAAGTACATTGATTATACAAGAAGCCCTAAAATAATCTAAAAAGTACATATGTGCAAACCATGAGAGACTTTGGACTCTGAGAAACAAACTGAGGGTTCTAGAGGGGAGGGGGGTGGGAGGATGGGTTAGCCTGGTGATGGGTTATTAAAAAGGGCACATACTGCATGGAGCACTGGGTGTTATACGCAAGCAATGAATCATGGAACACTACATCAAAAACTAATGATGTAATGTATGGTGATTAACATAATTTAAAAAATGAGAGAAAAAAGTACATATGTGAAAATATAGTATTATTTATACTACTGTATAGTAGTATAAATGTAGTATTTATATAGTAACTATTCTTTTTTGTATTTGTTAAAGACAAATCTGTCATTTTAGTACACACTTCTAATGTGATTCTATTGGTATTTTAGCCAGTAGATCAAAAAGTCACTTATAATCAGAAATCCCAGAAATGATACCTGGATATCTTACATATTTCATTTTAGCTTTAAAATTACGAATGTACATTTAGACACAATCTTTTCACTTAGGTCCAAGGTGAGTATACACTTACTGATCTTACCCTACCATACTCTAAGGTATTGACTAAATAGCTAATATCAATTTTTTTAAAGGGGTATGAGAACTTAAGACACTCATGAAATAAACTGAATGCAAATCATTCTAGAAGTTCAGCTTTTATGCAGTTTTATTGCCTTGCTTACAAAAATCGTGCAGGAATGATTTTTAGTAATTATCTGTTGAGATTTACATAGAAACAATAACTGTTTTCATTCTCTCTCTTTCTCTTATTTTAATTGATTTACATGTCTTGTCCACTGCTAGTTCATTCAGGCTTCCCCTTTCAGGGAGGAGGCAGACCAATGCATGTTAGCAAAAACAAAAGGGATAGTCAAGGATCACCAGAAATCTGAGGAAAGCCTATAGAATGAAAAAAGGCCAAAATAAATGAAAGACCATCCAAACTGAGAAGAAACAGATGTTTCAAGGACTGTGTCAATATCTAGCAAGCTAGCTAGCTAGATATAAAAAGATCTAGATATAACACCGGGGAAAATCAAGAGTATATTGCTTCCACAAAACAAGAATATGATTCTATAAAAAGGAAAAATTACAGAAAAATAAAGCTCTTAGACATTTGAAATATGATTACATATTTTAAAAATCTGTGAAAGGACTGGAGGATAGAATGCGATGGAATCTTTCAGAGCAAAGAGCAAAAATACAAAGAGGTAGAAAATATAAAAGGAAAGATGAAACACAGAATAATTTAATAGAGTATCAGACCAACAGAAGGTCAAAAAGTAAATTGTGAAACAAAGGGAAAGACATTATAGGAGTTAATTTCCCAGAGCCAAAGAGAGGAAATATCTTCGGAGTAAAAGGACCCATGAAATGTTGAGCAGACAGAATGATGTAATAGTAACGATAATAACTAACATTCTTTAGCTGTTTATTGTGTGCCATTTTCTGTGCCAAATGTTTAGCCCTCTTTTATAGTTAGGAAAATGGAGACTTATAGAGGTTAAATCATTTGCTCAAAGGTACATGGCTAATAAGTAGTGGAGCTGGATTCAGACATCACTCTAATCTTCCTGCTCTTTAACACTACAGCAATAGAGCGTATTTTATTGCCACCTGATCTCACCTACTTGTGTAGATTGTCCAATTCAACCATAATTTTGCACATCCACCAATCTCCTTTGAAGACTAAAACATTCATACAGGTTTAAGCACAACATGCCTGGCTTCTTTTCCTGTGAAAACGAATTCTTTCACAGGACTCTCCTGAGTCCACACATAAGTTGGTCATAAAGAGCCCACCAGACACCAAACTAAACTCAATGTAGACTCAAATCTGAATAATTTTCTCTTTTCCTTTTGATTGATACCCATAACTGTTGTGTAGTTTATTAGACATGGTGTGAGAATCTTTGTAGCTATTTTTATAATATGTACTATTGCTAGTCAGCCAATATAAATCAGTAAAGGATGCCATTTCCCCTTACTTTGAGCTGTCTTCAATATTCTAGAGTCAGAAATATATATTATATATTTGTAGGTGTTTTTAAGTGGAAATGATGATGTAACTTGTTCCATTTCTCAGCTGTCTTCTTTTTTCACTCTGGATAGCCACCTGGGCAATCTTAACCACTTTGAGAACATTTATTATATATGTTAACATTTACCATATCTTTGTCCTACTGATTCTCTCTCCTAACCTTCAACCCATATATTGAACAGGTAACATTACTTGCATTTTCCCCATGTACCCAAACTCATGATATCTCATGCCTTTTATGTTCTGTTCCAAGACTCCATGTTCACTATCTTCACTACCCTTTGTTCAAGTGAATCTATAATTTATCCTTGTCAATTTCCTCCTTATCATAATCAGTCTGTAATCAATCAAACCAGTCTTTGTTGATTATCACATAATCTCTCTTAAATTTGTCCATTACTCTCCATTCCAACAGTTAGTTTTACTAGATGTAGTCTCCTCTTTCCTAAATCAAATACACCTATGTTCCTTTCTTGACAAAGCTGAGTGAATCTAATAAAATACAAATCTTATCTAGCAGTCCCCTTTGATGGCTCCCCAGGCCCCTAAAAAAACCAAAACTCCTCAATGTGGCAAGCTAAAACAAAACAAAACAAATATCATAATTCAGTTACTTTCCACCATTTTGCTATATCTCTTTAAAATTCACACTCTCCTGCATACCCACTTGTACCCAGTGTTACAATCAGAAAAAAACACTGATTCATTCAAACAAGTTGTGCTTTTGCCTCTTTATTCCTATGAAAAGCAGCTTCCCAGGTAGAATTAGATGAGAAGATGTTTATTGGAGAAAATGCCTGTGATGAATGAAGGGGAGGAAGCAGGTGTAGTAGGCAAGGAGGGCATTGAGGTCTGGCATCTGTGAAAGGAGAGCAGTAAGGAAGGACGAGTGAGCAGGATTCCCAACCTACAGTGCAGTTCAAGCAGGTTTCAAGCAAGCTAATGGGGAGTCCTTGAACCAAATTTACCCATTAAAGGAGTCCAGTGATCCTCCCAAAGGAAAATACACTGGCACCCCCATCATGCTCAGTCACTGGCTGGGAGTAAGACAGAGGAAGTGTGGCTTTGTGTTGCCAGCCCGTTAGATGGGAGTGGTTCTAACAGGCTGGCAAACCATGTTGTCCTTCAGCTGCCTGTTTGACCTTTTAGGTTATTATATTAATTAGAGTCTCCTGAATTCTGACAGTTAAGCAATGCCACCTTGTCCCTAGTACTGGGATGGAGGAGTTATCCCCATGGATGTTAATCATCTCAGCTCTGTGACTGCCTTTCCTAGCACCATCCCTGGCCTACAGAGGAGAGTCACCACTGAACTTAATGATGCCAGTGCATTCTCTCTCCAGTGCATTCTCAATGGTCATGGTGAATGCTGTGTTCTCTGGGCCTTCCTGTGGAACATAATCCCCTGGTGGGTCTTCTGGCCTCATACAATATATTTATTCTAGTACGCTCAATTCCCTCCCTTCTGCTCATTCCTCTACCATCTGCCAGTGCAGCTCAGGCATTTCTACTTTGCTCAGCATGGGGAATAACTTCTTCAGGCCTGTAAGAGCCACCCAAGCAGAAAATTTGCCTCTTCCTCTAGGGTAATGCCAGGGTGTTAAATCCTGTGCTCCCCAAAAAGTGCCCCCAAGTGAATAAGTTCTTGATTACTTAACCTTACATCTCACCCTATTGATAAGATATGTTCAAAATTCAATCCCAGCGTGTGTTAATACTCACATTTCCTTCATTGTGTTCTATATTTCCTCCCCTGGCTACCAGGCTGATAACTAGAGTTAAATCCCAATATCATCCAGGTGAAGGAATACTTAAGGGAGGAAATAGGTACAGCTCCTGAAGGATGTACTTGTTGCCTTGAAGGGGAGAAGCCTCTATAGCATCTTCTAGCACAGCAGATGTCCTACCTACAAGGAAGAGAAGAACCTCTGTTGCAAACTCTGATAGTTCAGGGGATTCTTCATGCCAGCATCCTCAGGGGCATTCATTCATCCAGCTGCCCCCAGCCCATCCTAACCAGAGCTGTGAATTCAGCATAAAGGATCTGCCTTGTCTGGACATTTGAACATCTATGGAATTCTATGAATCTAAATATCAAGTCATGAGTTAGTAGCCCAGCTGGGTCCACAGTTCCACTTCAGCAGACAAAACTCTTTGTAACCTACCAAAGATAACCTCTAGCCCTATACATAATCTGTTACTGCTTGCTAACATTCCTCAGTTTCTCATTATTCCTGTGCAAGAAGTCAATTCAGTGTAGCATTAACCAGCCAACTCTGAGGTCCTTGTAAGAATTGTTGCCTCCATATTTTTTTAAATGTTTGAATCTTTGCACCTTCATGGTGCACCTTTGTACCTTCCCTTGTACCATTTTCCCAGGTTACCTTCAGTGAAATCATCAGCAGTTAGGCCACCACATTTGCCAAGGGCTAACCATACCCAAATACCATTCAGGATGGTGTCCTCTTTACTTACCAGGCAACAAGTGAGCCAGTCCCCAAACCCCATTTTCCTTGGACCACTCTCAGTATCACCTCTCTTCATTCAGATTTTCCAAGCAGTCTCCAAAACAAGATTAGTCATGAAAGAGATATTTTGAGGGTAACAAATATGAAAGATTAAAGGGGAGGAAGAAGAAATGAGAGAGAAACCATTCAGTACATGGTACAAGGTCTGCCCTGAGAAAAAAGAGTTGGGAAGAAGGAGGACTTGGAAGATTCTGTCTAGCACAATTCTTAGGATGTGGTGAATGCTAAATAAGTATTTGCTGAATGAATAAATACATGCACAAGGGACCAAAGGGGGTCTGCTTAGGTTAGATGTTGAAAAACCTGAATACCACAGTGATGGAGACACCAAGGAAACTCTAAAATCTCTCTGTAAACAGTGAAATATCTTCAACTTCCTGAGATGATTTAGACTTAAAACTTTGAAGTAATTTAAGAAATAGATACCTCCTCAAGGCACCATTCAGTCCCTGCTGTTATCAACATCTGAGAGGCAACCTATTAAAAAAAAGGTTGTATTTTAAACTAATAACAAAATATACACTCTGATGACAAGAAATAGTGACCCCAATAATAATACCATGAATGACAAAGGTTAGGTGAATAAGTTATCCCAGAGAGGGTAAGGAATGGATAATATTATTAAAAAGAATGAGAATTTAGGAGAAATATAAATATAGAGAGACTTGACCTCTTTGCTACAAATCTAATCTCTGGGGCAGTGTGGTTGTCAAGAATTTTGTCTTCACTAAAGAAGAAATTCAAAGTGAAAAAGAACAAGGCAATAAAGCAAATGTCAAACATGCCCAATTAGCCAGCCAGGGTTAAGACCTTCAGTCTTGAATTAAACTGAGATTTGCAGTGTTTGCATTCTTTTTTTTTTTTTTTTTTTTACTGAGAAGTGGCAATGTGGTCAGATTTTTCCATTGATTAAAGCAAATTTAATTTTAAAAAAGATTTCCATAACCTTGAATTTTTATTAATAAGACATTTGCAAAAATATCAGGAAATGAGTTATATACTTCAGGGGTTATGAATTCCTAAAGTTATTACACTTTCCCCATCTGAGAAAAATATCACATTTTTATTAATACATAAAAATGAGATACATTTTATAGCAGTCATTTGTATTGCCAGTCTAAGTGCTTCTATTTGTAGTGAGATTATTTTTTTAAAGCTTGTATTTTTATTTTCTAGTTTTAAAAAAAAAACTTGTGTGGCTCACAAAAAACCCATTTTTAGCTTTTAGGGAATAGACACTAATATCACTCATTCTTTGCAGCATAATTAGAGGATTTGTTTCAATTTTCAGGTAGACTATATTCAACCAAAATTAAAATGAAAAGAGAAATCCAGGATGAAAGAATGTGTAGGTGACTAAAATCTTCATTTTTATGTAATCTATCAGGCAGAAGTTCATTAACAAAGTTTTTAGTTACTTAAATAATTGCTAAAAATATGTTTATATAATATTTAAACATAACATTTAATTAATAATGAAAAATACATAATAACCTATCAACAGGTTTCTGCCACCAAAGGCCAAAGTTATTTAATCTTTTTAAAATGAACTTACATGTGTGTATATGTAGGCATATAGAGTATATTATATATACTATTATATATATATATTATGTTATATAATATATAACACCATGTCTTATATAAATTGTGTACATGTATTCTAACTGGAAAGTTCTTTTTTAATTATGATTTCTTGAGAGTAGGAATCAAGGAAGCTCAGCAATGTGTAACTCCAGGTGTCTCACACTAGACAATACAAATGTAAATTCATTGACTGATGGCTTTTAACTCTTACTAACTTCTTCAAATGAAGGAATTTTTCTCAATATCAGGTGGCTTGCTTTCTTATTTCATAATTCCTTGTTTCATCTCTGATATATTCAATATCATCACACCCTCTTCTGCTCAAAGGACTAAGTAACATACATTATGTTTATTCTTGAACTTATTATATTAAGATATTACTTATTTCAAAATATATTTACTTATTGTCGAGTAGAACCAATCCACTATTCCAGTGGTCTTCAAAGTCTATTTCTCAGATTCTTATGTTGACAGGGGTGGTCCAAGTAAATGTGTCTCCAAATCATCCTCTAATTCTTTCAGAGCCTGGTTCTCACCCCTGATGCATGTTAGAATCACTTAGAAGGATTATTATTTTAATTTTTTTTAAAGATTTTATTTATTTATTTGAGGGAAAGAGAGTGTGAGAGAGAGTGGGGGGGAAGCGCAGAGGGAGAGGGTGAGAGGGAATTTCAGGCAGACTGGGCTGAGCCGGGAGCCCCACTCAGGGCTTGATCTCAGGACCCAGAGAACATGACCTGAGCCAAAATCAAGAGTTGGACACTTAACCAACTGAGCCCCCACAGGTATCCCTATTATTTTTAATTGTCTGTGAGCAAATCTGCTTTACATGCTTTTAAAACTTCCTAGATGATTCTCACATAAAATCATTTTAACACCTATCATTCCACAAAAGGTGTGCTTTCAGATATGTTTTATAGTGTGATTACTTGCAAGATCTTGTTTGAATAAATCATCCCACTGCAAAAGAAATTTGAATGTTATACTTTATTGCTCTATTTGCAATGTAGTTCTTTTGCCAATTTTTGCAGGAAAAATTCTAGGTTATATAACTGTTTACTAATTATATTCTGATATCTCTGCTCCCAAAGTATATTATTTTTATTATATTGTGGTAGTTGAAATTTATTATTAGTAATATTGAACTTTATTAAAGCTCTTACTTTTGAAATATTACTTTCAAGGTCCCTATCCCCCTTTCTTTTAATTGGTGGTTTCTAAAATGTGTTGGACAGTTTTGTTTTAAAAATTGCCATTATGGGGTGCCCCGGTGGCTCAGTAGGTTAAGCATCTGCCTTTGGCTCAGGTCATGATCCCAGGATCCTGGGATCAAGCCCTGAGTTGGGCTCCCTGCTCAGCAGGGAGTGTGCTTCTTCCTCTCCCTATGCCACTCCACCCCACCTCATGTTCTCTCTCTCTCTCAAATAAATAAATAAAATCTTTTTAAAAATTGCCATTATAAGAATGATTCATTAAATTTTTTTTATAGAAAAATCTATAAAATTGATATCAACTTTCTTAATTATTTTTTAGACTTATTTTGTTTCATCATATTATTTCCTTTTAATTTTGAAAGTTACAGAGGTAAAGGTCCAAAGTATAGGATAAAAATGAAATGTTAATAACTTATTCACATCCAGTATATTAATGACCACCACAGTAGTTTGCAGTGCTTGAGAACTTTTCAAAGCAACTCTAAAACCTCATAATCAAGATTTTAATATAAACCTTTAATTTTTTTTCTCCTAGACCATACACATACACACAAATGTACAAATGTTAAGGTGGGATAGTCTAATAGATAAAAGAATAATAATATCTAAACTTATGGTGGTAGCAGTATTTGGGTTCCTGAGATAACACCAAAACCTATGAAACATCAAAACTTTCCAAATAGAATGAATAATCAACAGTATAAGAAATTTAAAGGCAGATAACCTGAAAATAAGTTTTGTAAAATATGTGAAAGATATGAGTAGTTTATATAATCAATACTACCCTGTGTTTATTGAGTGCATATTGCTGGGTATTATTAATTTATTTGATTTCCCTACAGCATATCCATTATACAATATTATGTGTCCATTCTTATAGGCAAGAAAACAGGGGTCTGCAAATGTTAAAAATACACACAAACCCTACAAAATCATTTAATTAGTAAGTGAGCTGGAGTTTGTACCAACATATATTGGTTTCAGTCATTGGGTTCTTAATCACACCACACTCCCACCACTCAGGGGTCACAGATACTCATCTAGAGGCACGTATAAAAAACCATAAACAGGTAAATCTTGATAAATGAACTAATGACAATCCAACTTGAAAAAAATCCAAACTTTATTTGTAATCAAATAATTGCAAGTTAAAACACTAAGTTCTCTTTCCTGTAATAGTTGTCGAGCAAATATTAAAACTGATGGTAAGGGTATGGTAAAATGAGATTTCACACACTAATGGTGGAGGATAAACTGTTATAACTTTTTTGGAAAGTGATTTGATACTTTAAAAAACATTTTATTCTTTCTTACATTAACTCTACAAGCATAGTTCACATTATGATAAAACCTATTCAATATAGTTTTATTAAAATATTAAACATTTTCCATTCACAAATATCTGACAGTAAGGAAATTGTTGATTTAAATTATGGTACTATTTACTTTATGCCAGGCATTTTATTAAGTGCTTTATTTACAATATCTCATTTATTTCTCACAACATACATATGACCTACTAACTATAATTATAGGTAAAAAACCTAAAACCACAAGATATTATGTATTACATAACCAGTGACATAAGAAAATGTTATAAATATTAAATAAGGAATCAAGATACAAGACCATATGTAGAAAATTAACTCTGAAAATATGAGAAAATCTATAATGACTGCAATAAGCCAAATTTGCAATTATAGCAAAAAAAGCAAGCATTGTTATTTCTAAATGTTGAGATCACTGATGACATTTTTCTTTCAAAAAATTTTTCTATTTTAAAATTTCCTTCAATCAGATTTATCTTTTTTAAGGCAGAAAAGTAACAAGGTAAATTAAATTAAAATAGCAAATTGGATGAAACCTAATGTTTGGCAACATAGAGAAAAGAGCAGTTTGCCAAAGTGTTTCAGTTTGTGTGTAGAAGGATTTTCAATACAAATATTTTTACTTTTTAAATCTCAAATAATTGACATCAGCTATATAATATATGACAGTATTTTCCTTTGGAGTTGTAAGAATTTTTAAATGAAAAATTTAAATTTCGGGGCTCCTGGGTGGCTCAGTCATTAAGCATCTGCCTTCTGCTCAGGTCATGATCCCAGTGTCCTGGGATAAAGCCCTGCATCTGACTCCCTGCTCAGCGGGAGTCCTGCTTCCCCCTATCCCTCTCCCCCTGCTTGTGTTCCCTCTCTCGCTGTCTCTCTCTCTGTCAAATAAAAATTAAAAAAATCTTTAAAAAAAAGAGAAAAATTTAGATTTCTTGCATTGCTATCTTTATAGTTCAAAGTTGCTACTGTTTATAACTATCTTGATTTAGGATTATGTAAAATTTAGTAACTTTGTTATTTACATCATCTCCCCAATTGTTGATGAAGCTCAAAGAGGCCCTAAAAATCAGTAAAGTATATACATGTAAGTACAAACTTTTTATAACATACTTTATTTTCATCTTGTTCCAATCAGTATCCATAAAGATTATAATTCATTAAATGACCATTAAAGTCCATGAATAATGGATGTAAACATTATCCTATATATTAAGCTCTTGACCCAGAAATTCTATTCAGAGCAATATTAGTTTTTAATTTTTTTATCATTGTTATTAAAATTATAAAATTAATGAGAAAAATCCCTTTTTTGCTTTTCTTTCATTTTCCATTGTACCAATAATAAACCTGGAATAATAAAAGCTAATATTTATTTTTTATTTTTAAAAAATAGAGTCTTCATTATATTCATACTAATAACCTGAAATGTAATCTCAGTGATTTAGAGATAATTGTTAGTGGCACAACCCTCATGACCTTGGAAACTTGGACCAGTCTGGTTGTAAAACCCAGAATATTAAAGCACTGATAAAGATTTAAGAATCGTGTGTGTGGTTGTGTGTAGGCACTGAATAAATCTATGTGAAGCCAGTTGTTTTAGTCCAATCACTAAGAAACAAAACAAAACCAAAAAAATATACTGACATGTTCAGTCAAATTTCTATTCATAATGAGATCAAAATAGTTGAACACACCAAATTTTCCTAACAAAACTTATTTTCAGTATAAAAATATTAATTCCTTGAATCATTTTTATGTAATGCTTTTCCAAGGAACATTCACTGTATTATTTGATTTGATCTTGACAAAAACTCAATATGGAAGATATACACACACACAAGTGCACCTACATTCAACAGAAGAAGGGCTTGTCACAAAATAAAGACAATTCTAAAGAACAACAATGAATCTAACTTTGGCAAGTCCCAACCTTTGTGAGAAAAATATATGTGTTTCAGTGGTTTTACTGTCCTTGTTTATAAAGCCCTCTAATTTTCCTATATTCATCCATTCATTTATTCAGTTATCTGCTCATTTATTCAACAGTATCTGCCATATGCCAGACACTGCAAGTCATTGCTAGGAAAACACACAATAAAAAGATGTAGAACCTCAGAATTCTGGTGTAAGAGGAAATAAAGTCAAGGAAGCACATAATTATGAAGCAAGGTCAAGAGTAAATTGCAGGGAAAAGAACAAGTCTGTCTGGAGGGAGTTAAAGATAACTTCTCATTCCTATAGCTAAGTGGTTGAGGGAAGGGGATTCCAAAAGATAGAACAATATAAAAGAACCCACAAAAAAATGTGGTATGGTGAGAATGTATGGAAGGGGAGGAGTAGAGATGGTGAAAGCCAGGGTTGGTACACTAGGGGAGACTGACCTTGTACAACATCACACTGATTATTTGTGCTTTCTCCTGCAGGTGATGGGAGCTACAAAAAAGAGTATAAACATTTACATTATATTCTAATTTATATGCTTGGCTAATTTTAAGTTGTAACAACATACTGGAGGACAATTTAATACTGTATATTCAGTTTGAAGAGGCTCATAACTTGTAACTGAACAATTTCACATACAGGTAAATACACACTAAAACTTCTCACACATAAGCCAAAAAATATATATATACATCATTGCCAACTACAGCACCCTCTGTAGTAACAACAATAGAAACAATCCAAATATTTATTAGTAAGTGAATGATAAAATGTGGTATGTTCTATAAAATGGATTGCTATGTATAGCAATGAAATACACTGAAAGGAAATAATCATATGATTATCTCAATACATTTTTAAAAGCATTGTATAATGTTCAACACCTATTTTGTATTTTTAAAAGTCAGCAAACTGTGACCAGAAAGAAATTTTCTAATTAATGAAGAAACTCAATACTTAATGAAATCACTGTAACAGTAGGAAAAAATAAAGACATCTACTGCTTCAATTACTGTTTAACATAGTATTACAGATTTAGATCAGTATTGTTATAAAGAAAGAAAAGTAAATCAGAAGGGTAAAAATTAGAAAGGAAATAAAAAACTCATTTCCTGCTGATATGTACATCTACCTAAAATATCAATAGAAATAATAAATAAACTAATACGACTAATGAAATAATTCAACAAAATTTGACATTAATATTAATTAAAAAACAGAGCTGACAGTGGCAATCACCACATACTTATGGTTAATGTCAGTTCTGATTTGCCAGGCATTTATTTTGATAAGTCTATGGCCATGCAAAAGCACTTTTGAACTATTGTGAATATTATTCCTATAAGGTTCAGTAATGAAGGCAATGAGGCAGAGTGAATTTAGAGGAATGCATAAATACAAACTTAAAAATCCATCGTGACTAGAAGTGTTCTTCTGCTTAATAGTTGTTTAAGATTAGTTTAACTTTACTATTACTACATAACCAAACAAAACCTACCTTAATATTTTACCAGGCACCAGGGTGGCACAGTCCATTAAGCAGTGGACTATTAATTTGGCTCAGGTCATGATCTGAGGGTGATGAGATGTAGCCCTGCCTTGGGCTCTGGGCCCCATACTGAGTGGTGGAGCCTGCTTGGGATTCTCTCTCTCTCCCTCTCCCTCTGCCCCTCCCTGCTCACACTCTCTCTCTCTAAAAAAAAATAAAAATAAAAAAATTTATTTTATCATAATGATAGATTTATAGTATTGCTTAATATTATGACTGTGAGTGCTAAATTTTATGAAAGACATTAACTTGCCCTTTTTTAATTACAAAATTAGCGGATCTAGAGCTTTGATTAAATACAAGTTCCAGAAATGGAATTATTTTTGTTACAGTTAGTGATACAAATACCTTGTATTTCCTTACAATAAAAATGCATATTTTAATAGAGCAAATGCAATTAAATTTTGAAGCCAGTATTTCTACTAATAAGTCTTCAAAGATTCTACTAAACATTAATGAAAAATTAATTTATCATTAAATATTTTTATTGAGCAACTTCTATGTAAGTAGCACTCTGCTAGGTGTTATGGAATATACAAAGTCATGTAAAACTTGAACTTTACTCTCAAAGATCATACAGTTTGAGACAAGACATAAACATTTGAAGAGTTAAACAAGACAGAATGTGATAAAGTGCCGATTGAATGATCCATATATTTAATAAATTCTGTGAGTTTATTGGAGAGAAATTTTTTTTTGTAAGCCGAAGTGGTTGGGGAATAGATGAAACAAAGGAAAACCTTGATCATTATAGTAAATACATTATCTTATAAAATTAATCCTTGAATCATTTCAGTGAGGACACTATGTTGTGCAATATATTTACTTTGAAGATAGAACACTTGAAACACTGATGACCTTGCTTTATCACTAAAACAGAATTAAGACTATAAAAAATACACAAATAGGTATTGAAACAGTAACTTCTTATATGACCTACTTGCCTACAAATACATTCATTTTAAGATGTTTAAAAAAAAAAAAGCTTAGAAAGACATCTCAATAATACATAGGGACCATAAATTCAGCTGAATAATTCCTCATAAATTTGAAACATTTATCTAAAACTCATGCAATGATTTTAGATCTGAAGGAGACTAGATATCTCATTTTATAGCTAATGGAGGATCAGAGAATTTACATGATTTTCTCAAATTCACACAAGTATTAGGTGGTAAAATTTGAATTAGATTGCCATATTATCTATTGTGGTGTAACAAAATAGCTAAATACATAGTGATTATAATAAAAGATAAATATTTTCTGTGTCTCTCTCCATCTTACACACACACACACACACACACACACACACCCTGCTGGGAGTGTTTTGGGTATTGCATTCAATTTATATCAATTTGGTGAGAATATGCATCTTTATAATATTGAATCTTCCATATTATGAATGTGGTATATATCTTCTTTCATTTGGGTCATCTCTAATTTTTTTACAATAATTCTACACAATTTTCTCCATCTTCCACATCTTTTGGTAGAATTATTGTTAGGTATTTGACATTTTTAATGTTATTGTAAATGATAGGTTTATTTAAATTTCTTTTTGTAAATTTTTTAGAAATTGCTGTTATGTACTATATTGATTTGGGGGTATATTTGCATATCCAAGAAACTTGCTAAATTCTAATTCACCTATAGATTTTAAAATTTTTCTACATACAATTATGTTGTCTATGAAAAATTACAGTTTTCTTTTTTTCCCATCCCTGTATATTTTTTCTTTCCTTAAGGCATTGGTTAGAACCTCTAGTACAATATTGTATAGAAGTAATAATTGGCATTCTTACCTCATTCCTGATCTCAAGAGGAAGACTTTAAATATTTCACCATTAAATGTGATGTTTGCTATAAGTTTTTGCTAAGTACTTACGATTACTTTATGCTCTTTGGTCATTCAATCTTGTTAAGACTTTTTATCATAAATGGGGGTTGAATTTTTTTGGGGTGGGGGCGGGGCAGAAGGAGAGAGAAAGAGAATCTTAAGCAGGCTCCATGCCCAGTGCAGAACCCCAAATAGGGCTCGATCTCATGAACCTGAGATCATGACCTGAGCTGAAATCAAGAATCAGCTGCTCAACCAACTGAGCCACCCAAACGCCCCAGGGTTGACATATTTTATCACATGATTTTTCTTTTTAAATTAATATAGTCAACCTCATTAATTATTATTTGAATGCTAAGTCACCATTTAATTCCTGGAATAAACTTTTATTCATGAAGTATTTATTTTCATATGTTTTTCAACGTGTATTTTAAACCTCACCAGTCATTGTTTTCATCGATGGAATCATTTAACATTCTTTTTTTTTCCCCTCAGACACTAATCTTTTTTCTTCTCTTTCTACTTTCCTGCATTCTCATATCTCTGTCTAATAGTTTTTCTTCTTCCTGAAGAATTCTTAGTATCACCTTTGGTGTTGACTGATGGTGAACAAATTCTTAGGATTTGGGTGGGGGAAAGGGAGTGTGTCTGGTTATTTTCAGTTGCTTTTAGTATTGAATAATATTTTCCCTGTATATTGAATTTTAGAATGGAAATTATTTTCTGTCATCACATTTAAGTTACTATTCCATTGCCATCTGGTTTCCATTGTGCTGTTGAGAGCTCAGTAGTAAACCTAATGATGATCCTTTATAATTAACTTGTCTTTTCTTTTTTCTAGTATATCTTAAAATTTTGCCTTTTTTTTTAAGTATTTTTACTCTGATATTCCTAGGTATGGTTTTCTTTGATTAATACCACTTGAGGGTCTAGAATTTCTTCAATCTGTGGTTTTATGTGTTTTTCTTTTTTTATCTTGGTAAAATTCTTATCAACTTCTCTCCAAATATTGTTTCTAATCCATTCCTTCTCACCTCCCTAGTTGGCCTAATTATACAAGTCATATACATATTTACTGTGATTGATATATCTCTTATGACTTTTTTCTGAAATTTATTTGTATTTTCTGTACTCCAGATTATATTCTACTTCTCTATATTGATGCACAAACTGGAAAAGAGTCTTATTTCTGTGCACCTACTCTTTTCCTCCATGATCATTCCATGAAATTCTGGCTGCTTTCATATTTGTGAATTCTGTTTTTTTCCTCCCCAGAATTTTGAGATTGCTGAAAGTCCTACTGGTCTCTCAACCTCTTAGCTGCTTTCCTCTGTCCAGCATCTTAGCTTCCTGTCCTAAACTAAAAGTAGGCAAATGCATGGAAGGGAAAATTAGTATGCAAAGATTTGGGCTTACGTTAGTGAGTTACTTTCTAAGTATTTCTCCCCTACACTTCTCTCTCTCTCTCTCTCTCTCATTTTTTTTTTCTCTATTTCTGGCTCTTTTGATGTCTGACTCTAAGATGTCTTCAAACAGACTTATTTTTTATTTTTCTTTGTTAGTTGTTCTCAGTGTGATTATTGGTCTGGTGCAAGCTTTGCCACCATGGCCAGAAATTGAACTGCCTTTTGATTTTTTGATTTGTTTTTATTTTAAAATTTTGTCTGTATTTTGTTTACTACCAAATGAAAACCAACATTATATGTAGCTGAAGAATGATATTACATTTGCTTTGCTTGTATTTTAAAAAAATGAAGTCTTAACAAGACAGAATGCCATAGTTTATATTTCTTAACTACTTATTGTGTATTTCACAGATATATTTTACAAATAATGGGGACTCTACACAGAAAAATCACATAATTAAGAAATGCACAGTTCAACTTATTCTTTCCTCAGTTCACAATCTGTTAAAACCCTTAAATGAATCCTAAATTTATGTCTTCTCTGTCCTTCTATTGAAAATATTTAGCACAGGAATTATCTTTTCACATCCACGATAAAAACATTAGAATGTTTGAATTAGCTTTTGCCTTTATATCTGGTATTTTTGCTGGACACTTTTTGGGAAACACTAATTCTTTTCAAGTACCAATTCATTTTAAAGGAAGAGAAAACCAGAATTAGAAGATAAATGAAAAACTACAGTGTGAGATAAGGTAAAAGTAGTAATGGAAACTGTGTGGTAGAAAGTTTCCTGCCAGGAGCCCATGATGAACATAGAAATCTTTGTTTCCTCTCAGCTACAGCTGCTACTTACAAGATGAAGGATTTAAGATTTCACATTCCCTCAGGCTTTGATTTGGAAGAAGCTATTTCAGGAATGAGTTTTGGATGCTACCTGAGTTGCCACACATTATGGTTATATGGAACTGTTTTTTCCACTTCAATACTTGAAATTTGAACAGCATGTCTTATCTATGCAGAATAGTGTTCTATTTGCTTTGAAAGCCAGTTGCCAATTTACTTGATTTTTTGCTTTTCTTATCATTCCTAAAGTGACTAGTGATGGAGTAATTGCCACAAACCTGAGCTATTGTTCTGAAGTACAAGTTACCTTTCAGCTGTTACATACGGCAAAGCATACTCCAGTGATATAGATAGGATTTTAGCAGTGATTCAAGCTAAATCTACAAGTCTCTCCAGACTATGTGGTTATCACAGATTTACATGATGGTCATATGAAATCTGTGAAAACAGGAGCTCTAATTAACACATTTGAGAAATCTAAGCATTATAAATATAGTTAGCTCTATTGTTTTTCTATTTCATTATCCAAGTGAAACCAAAGTGATAGGCAAATCCAGAGTATGACAAGGGATTGTATACCTGGGAAGTTTGGCATAGAGTTGTTAGAATGGAACATACACACTGGACCTGATAGCACCAAGCAGGGAATGCTAGAAAGAGCAATTTAACAGAAAAGAAGTCCTAAAATTTTTCTCAAAGATCATATCACCAAAGAGAAAACTTTGGGAAACTGAGAGAATTGAACCAAAGGTTAGAATCTGGTAAAATCAGGTTATTAGTGGAACTGGAGGGTTAACTGGGGGGGTGAAACAGAAAAAGAAGAAAATAGCAACAAGCAGATGTAAGTGGAAAAAATAGAATGGTTCAAGACTGACACGGTAAATATTGAGCATCTGCCAGCACAATTCTTATATAATTGCTCTGGCTGCCTTATTGGACAGGGGGGAAGAAGCTTAAAGGAGATGCACGACACCACTGAAATGGCGCTCTGTTGTTTACTATAATGAGTTTAAACATTCTATCCTGGAATTTAAAATTCCATAATACATACACAAAATTCTGTTTTTCTAAACTCTCATAATTCCTCTTCAGGCCCTCTAGGCACCAACTAAACCACACTCCTCTGTTCATGGAAAAAGCCTAGTGCCTTCTCTCTTAGAGCCACATTTCATACTGGTCATTGCCCTTCCACCTCAAATGTGCACTTTCCAGTCCTCCTTTAAATCCCAACCAAAATCTAATCTCTTCTACCAGGTAGTGTGAGAATTTCATGAGGTCTTCTGTATCTCATACTAGCCAGAAACAATCCATCGGATCCTCAAACTGTAAGACACGTGTCTTTATGCCGGTTTTTTTTTTTTTTCTAAACTGCCTTACCATTAATAGTGTATGTGTCACCTACCTTAATTTATTGTAAGTTCTTTGGTAACAGACACTATGGATTATACGTTTTGCAATGTCCACAGTATTTATAAAAGTAACTTGAACACAGTGGGCACTAAAAACAAAAAAACAATGATTTTCAACACATGAACAAATGCACAGTTAGATCAATTAAACATGATCAACTATTTTATTGTGGGTTTTTAAAGTTTTTAGTTTACATATATTTTATAACTTTCCTCTACTAAACATTTTTGAAATGTATCAATTTTAAGACAATATAGCCATTCTTAAAATCCTTAAGGCAATATAGCAAAATGTAAATATGTGGATAAATCATGGTGTTATATTATTATGGGTATGTTATATAATGATCCATTTTTTACCTTATTTGGTCAAAGTATTTCATAATAAAATATTTTAATACACATAAAGATGGTCTACATAAGAAACTTCGGCAAACACCTTTGAAGAAATTTTCAGCGATGACCATTAGCTAAATGAATTATTTATTTAGTTAATGGTTGAATGACTAAATAAATAGTCATTCATTTAGTCATCAATGAATTATGACTAAATTCATTTACTAAATCATTAACTAAATTATATAGTCTTTCTCTAACTGAACTTGCCTTTAGTAAGCAAATGGTGACATTAAATTTGAACTATCAAGTGAACACCTGTTTCTTGAAAAGTTGCCATTGCAACTTCTTAGTATGAACTTGACTTCATAGTAATTACTATGAATATGATTTCATCAATTTGATTCTTTTCTCTTTAAGATGAAAACTTTGGGTTTGTTATTTTATTGCTAAGAAATGAAAACTAGAATGACTGCCATAGGCTAACAGTATAAGAGCACTTCAGAAAAAAGATAAGACATAAACCCTACCCTCAAGAATATTACCTTCTAGTAGGAAAAAAAAAAATTACAGCACAATGTAATTACAGATTTCATCCTCAAAATAGCCTTGGAGAGTAAATGCTCTTTTCTTCTTTTATATGAATAAGAAAATTGAAACCCAAAGTAACTTGCTTATACTCTACAACAAAATTACCAATATTTAGAGTTTCTTTTATATTAAATTGTTATTATATAAAAATTTAAATGGACAGTTTTTAAGCAAAGGAGCGATGGTATCTAAACTCTGTCTAATCCAATTAAAATCTATCAGTTTATGATGCTTCATTTTATTTAATGCATTGCCTTGCCCTAATAGCATGATACCCATGATAGGGTAGGAATGAAGATAGCTTTTACACCATTAATCCCAGTATGATGTAAGTGGTTCACTCAACATCTGTTTCTATCCATAATACAAAAGGATTACCTTGAACCAGTTAGTCTACAAGATCACATTTGGTATAAAATACCTATGGTTTTCTTCCATAAATCTACCTAATAGTACTTTTTAATTTATAAAATGGTATTCATTTATTTATGGGTAGTAGCGCTAGAAAGGAAATCAGGATAAACTGGGACAAATACAAAGAAGACATATATATCACTATAGAACAAAACACTCTAATCAAATGCCATTTTAAAATAACTGATAGTGGAAACATTAGGTTAATTGTTTTATGAGGCCCAAAAGACAAAATCATTTCTACTCTGTCACCCAAATAACCTGATTACCAGAGATAAAGTATTGAATAGAGCTAGTCTTCTTAAAAGACTTAATATAAAATTTCTCCCTGAGGAGGAGTTAAGATGGTGGAGGAGTAGGGGACCCTAATTTTGTCTGGTCCCTGGAATTCAGCTAGATAGTTAGCAAATCATTCTGAACACCTTTGAAATCAAAGGGAGATCTGAGAAAAGAATTGCTGCAGTTCTGCAAATAGAAAAGTGACCAGTTTTTGCAAGGTAGAAGTGTGGAGACATGAATCCGGGGTGATAAACTGGAAGATAAACTGCAGAGAGGAGGAGCCCCTAATCAGGCTACCAGAAAATATTATAAGCAGCAGACACAAAATTGGAATATTTAGAATTCTGCTACACTTGGGGACATCCCTGGCTTAAAGGCACTCAGGTGGTGAAGTGGGGCATAATCGCAGGTGAGACAGTGTGGTCTCAGGATGTCTGGTGTCACAAAAAGAATGGGGGTGCCTGAGTGCAGCAGAGTTCCCAAGCTTTGGAGTAGGGAAGCCAGCTGCAAACAGCAAGTCTAGGCACTGGCTTTCTGCTCTGTGTTGCCATAAACCACAAACTTCTGCATAGTTGGGCAACTGCTCTCCAAGCAGGGGCCCAGGAAAAGGCAGAAGCTAGGTGAGAAGCAGGGTGAGACCTCCCTGGGGAGGGAACAGCAGGGGTCCATGCCATGGGAGACCAGGGAGAGAGGAGTGACTGCTTTTCCCTGAGGGTGCACTGAAGAGTGGGGGGGCATGAACTTTCAGCTCCAGGGCTAGAGATCAGGGCACCACCATTTTCATCCCCTCCCCCTCATTGGTGCTGAAAGCCTTCAGAGAGCAAAACAGCACCACAGAGCAATCCGAGTCTGCTTACACAAAGCCCGGCCCCCCTGGCAAGGGTGGTGCAATTCCACCCAGGGAAAGACACCTGAGAATCAGTGCAACAGACCCCTCCCCCAGAAGACCAGCAGGAACAACCAGCTAACACCAAATTTACCAATCATAGAGAACTGGAAAACTTCAGCTTTTGGGGAAAACAGTGCATAGCATTCATGTTTTTTTCTTTTTAGTTTATTCTTTAGTCTTTTTTTTCCAGATATTTTATCAATTCTTTTAAAAAATTCTTTAGTTTTTATTTTTATGTGTATGTTATATATATATAAAATATTTTTTTAAATTTTTGATTTCCTTTCATTGTATTTAATTTTTTACATATATTAAGTTTTTTTTTCTTTCCTATTTTGGGATCTAGTTTCCTTTTTTTTTTTTTTTTTAAGATTTTATTTATTTATTTGACAGAGAGAGAGAGACCCAGCGAGAGAGGGAACACAAGCAGGGGGAAGGGGAGAGGGAGGGAGCCTGATGTGGGGCTAGATCCCAGGACTCTGGGATCATGACCTGAGCCGGAGGCAGATGCTTAATGACTAAGCCAACCAGGTGCCCCAGGGATCTAGTTTCCTTTAACAAACAAACCAAATTACACCCAGGATATAGTTTATTGTTTTGTTCTGTTTTACTTCTTGTTTGATTTTTTTCTTATTTTATTTTGTTTCTGTTTTCTTCTGGTTTGTTTTGTTTGTATTTTTCTGGTGTTTTTGTTGCTATTTTTGTCTTTTCTCTCTCTTTCATCTGTTCTTTTCTGGACATAATGATGAGACAGAGAGACTTACCCCAAAAGAAAGAACAGGAGACAGGACTCACTGCCAGGGATTTAATCAATGTGGATATAAGTAAGATGTCAGAACTAGAATTCAAAACAATGATTATAAAAATACTAGCTGGGCTTGAAAAAAGCATAGAAGAGGGCGCCTGGGTGGCTCAGTTGGCTAAGCGACTGCCTTCGGCTCAGGTCATGATCCTGGAGTCCCGGGATCGAGTCCCACATTGGGCTCCCTGCTCAGCAGGGGGTCTGCTTCTCCCTTTGCCCTCTTCCCTCTCATGCTCTCTCTCATTCTCTCTCTCAAATAAATAAATAAAATCTTTAAAAAAAAAAAAGCATAGAAGATAGTAGAGAATCCCTTACTGTAGAAATAAAAGAACTAAAATCTAATCATGCCAAAATTAAAAATGCTATTACTGAGATGCTGTCCAAAATGGAAGCTCTAACTGCTGTGATAAACAAGGCAAAGAATCAGTGATATAGAAGACAAAATGATGGAGAATAAGAAAGCTGAGAAAAAGTGAGAAAACAACTACTTGATCATGAAGGGAGAATTCGAGAAATCAGTGATATTATAAAGTGAAATAATACTTGAATAATAGGGGTCCCAGAAGAGGAGGGGGCAGAAGGTTTATTTGAACAAATTATAGCTGAGAACTTTCCTAATCTGGGGAAGGAAACAGGTATTCAAGTCCAGGAGGCACAGAGAACCCCCTCAAAATCAATAAAAACAGGTCAGCACCTCAACATATATAGTGAAGCTTGGAAATTTCAGGGATAAAGAGAAAATCCTGAAAGCAGCTCAGGAAAAGAGGTCCTTAACTTACAAGCATAGAAATATAAGGGTGGCAGCAGACTGACATGATATGTTTACTGTGCTAAATGGGAAAAATATGTGTCCAAGAATACTTTATCCAGCAATACTGTAATTCAGAATAGAAGGAGAGATAAAGAGTTTCCAGGACAACTAAAGGAATTCATGAACACTAAACCAGCCCTGCAAGAAATATTAAAGGGATCCTATTAGCAAAGAGAGCCCAAAATAACAAAGGCCAGAAAGGAACAGAGACAATCTACAGACACAGTGACTTTACAGGTAATACAATGGCACTAAATTCATATCTTTCAATAATTACTCTGAATATAAATGGACTAAATGCTCCAATCAAAAGACACAGTATCAGATTGGATAAAAAAAAAATAAGACCCATCAATACGCTGTCTACAAGAGACTCATTCTAGACCCAATGAGACCTCCAGATTGAACATGAGGAGGTGGAGAACCATTTATCATGCTAATGGGCATCAAAAGAAAGCTGAAGTAGCAATCCTTATATCAGACAAACTAGATTTTAAGGCAGTTTTACTCTAAGTAATCCTGTATGTTAATAGGGTCATTAAACATTTAATTTGAAACTATAATTGCTGACCTTTGACATCTTACATTCCTCTTAGTTCTCAAGAGATCAAACAACAAAAGCGCATTGCTCGGTACATGTTCATGATAATAACAATGGAGGAGAGTGAGATGTTCTTGGTAAGGAATAGGCTGAGCAAACAGACACTAAAAATTGTGACATTTTGAATAGTTAACTGAAATAATATTTCAGGGAATTATTTACATGATGGCTCAAGAATTACCTTGTATTTGCCCTTGAAATTTTCCTAAACGTATTGAGAATATAGTTGCAATAGTTTCCACAAATAAAGTTGACAGACTAAATTTCAATAATGGTATGACCTCTTAATATTTGACCAGATGGCCAACATAATATTTTGCATTAATTGCCTTAAAAAAATTTACTAACATAGTTTTTATCACAATTTCAACTAAAAAATGCAAAGTGAACAGAAAAATATCCTTACTGTATCTCTATTTTCAACAGAGTTGATTTTTCACACCAACTACAATAGATGCTTTGCAGTTTTTGATCATTAATGATCTGTTCTTTGATAGAAGGCACTTAGCATCTTTGCTTAATGCTTTAGCAAAAATAGTTATAAGATATTAAAACCAACTCTCTAGTGATTAACATGTGTTCTGAGGTCGGTAGTGATCAGGATCATGTTTTATCTTACTGTTGACTTACCATACTTGAATTGACCTTTACTGGCAAGATAGTGTATGTGATTTTTCCAGGCCCATCTGAAAGTTATCTTTAATCATCTTTGTCTCTGCCTTTCCTCCACTCACTCTCTCTCTCTGTATGTGTGTGCCTGTCCCTGTCTCTCATCCATGTGCTCATAGAACTAAAAGATGACACTGACATTTGAATTTACCTTCCAAATTAAAATAGATTATTTTGAGCCATGATACATTAGTTTTTATTACATTAAAAAAACTCATTTCAAACCTTGGTTCTTAAAGCAACTATTTATTTAGGTCACAATTCAGTGGATCAAAATTTCAATCTGAGCTGGCTGTAGGATTCTTTTAATGTCTGAGCTCAGCTGGACTGACTCATGCATCTGCAGTAAACTGAAGGTATACTAGTAATGGTAGAATCAGAAACCCATATAAGCTTCAGATACTTTCTATTTCCATGTCCTTTTTATTGTACCTCAGTATTTTGTCAAAATGTTGAAAATTCCTTCCTTTTTAAACCATGCTAAGGACAACAAAAAGAAAGATTCTGTGTCCATGCTTGAATAAGAATTCAAAAAAAAAAAGAAAAAGAAAAGAAAAGAAAAAAAAGCAGTGTATATCTGAGGACTAAGTGGACAAAGTGTGGGTTGAGAAAATACAATTCAAGAACAACAAATGTGGAGTAACTCATCTAACTGCAATCTAACTGCTTCTCACCAGCTAGTGATTAAATTTCTAGTAGTAAAACATTGAGGCTTTATGTGTTTAGCTTAATTAAGGAGGCAGTTCCTTACAAGAAGGTATTTTTCATTGAGGATATTGTGTAGATCACTTTATCTAATAAAATTATAATCTCTAAATTCTATGCTATAGGAATAAGTATGAGAGAACTTACATGTCATTTGCTGGAGACTATCAGAAATATAAGCCTTTCTCATCAATGATTCTAAAACATATACCTTGTCTTAGTTTGGGATGCAATAACAATGGACCGTAGTCTAGGTGACTCACAAGCAAGAGAAATTTATTTCACACATTTCTGGAGGTGGAAGTCTGAAAGCAGGGTGCCAGCAGCGTCAAGTTCTACTGAGAACCCTCTTCTGGTTTCAAATTGCCAACTATTCGTTGTATTCTCACATGGTAGAAAGAGGGCAAGAAAACTCTCTGGGGTCCCTTTTATAAGAGCATTAATTTCATTCAATAGGGCTCAACTTTCATGACCTGACCACTTCTCAAAGGTCCTACCTCCTAGTACCATCACAATGGGAGTTAGGATTTCAACTGATGAATTTTGGAAGTGACATAAACATTTAGTCCATTGTACCCCTCCTGACCAAAACTATGAAATGATAATGTAGCCTCATCTCTGAATATGCTTATTTTACTCAATAGTGAGAAACCCAGGTAAATGAACAGATTTATAATACTAGCCTTGTATATGAAAGAATATATTGGGAAAGTAAGGAATGCTTTTAATAAAAATTCTAAAATGGAGATATTGATATAATCTAAAAATTACAACCTGATCTCAGACTAGATTGCTACCATCTTCTTCATCTTCATTTATGTATTTTTAGAGGGATAGAATAAAATTTTATCTACTACCTTGGACTGGGTGATCTAGGAAATGAATTGACATATGAATTGAATTAACATATAAACATTTATATGTTTGAATTATGAAATGAATTAACACATAAACATTTGCAAATTTAAATAAAACCTAATTTCATAATTAGGTGGGGTACCACAGGCCATTCTTCATAAATAAACCAGGTTTAGTAAATACCTTCTATTTCATCTGACTTTATTTCCTTCCTCAGTAATTTTCATTTTAAAAAGTTAAGATGTTCCTTAATAAGTATATAATAAAAATTAAGCCAACTGTCTTTAGAGCACAAACCTCACCTGGATTAGAAGTATTTTAATATGAAAAGTAAGCAGCAGCTAGGGTGGCATTTACTGAGGAAACTGAGTACATATAGCATTTGTTGCTGGGCCTGGGCTTCTGAGTCACTGAGGGAAAATAAGAGGGCATTCCTCTCATTTCCTGCTAGAAGCCTGAAATTATAAAATCAATGTTATAACATAAATGTGAAATTATTTTTTCTTTTATGGATATATTTCTGCTGATTGATTTAAGTGGTTTCTTGTCCATTTCTGCATGTTATCTCTCTATATATTGAAAGTCTCAACACATAACTCTAATTATTGAAAGTCCTTCCATTCAAATAGCAAGAAACGTGAAATTTTATTTAGAATAAATATTGGAAATTCTCAGTTTATGTAAACTGTTTTCTTTATATTTCCCTTTCCCTAAGGCCTTCTCCAGGAGATAGTATGACAGACAGATTATGAGCTCAGTCTCCACTCCTAATTACTCATAATCACATTGCTCATAATCACATACTTTTATGAGCGTGGGCATACTGCTTAACATTGTTGAGTGTTAGTTTCCTCAACTATCAGATAGGAACAAGGTTAACAATCACATACACTTTATTTGTTAGTTTAGAATAGCAAGCCAGAGCAGGGTAATGGGCCATTTTTGGCTAAATTGCATACACATGTTAATGTGGGCAGCTCCTCTACATCCTGCTTTTCTTCCATATTTATTTTTATTCTCTTATAAGAGAGCTTTGGTTACAAAATTGAGGATGTGGAATTGGGGATGGGTTGAAAGTGCCTGGTGGCAGTCAGACCTGGGTGAGCAAATGGAATGGAACAGGACACCCATCAGGCTCCTTGAACTGAATATGTGCTCCTATGATTAGAGGAATGACAGACAAAAACCGATGTAATTTCTTGGAAACTTGTTTAATTTGGGGCAGTTTAACCTTTATAAGTCTTCATTCCTGTCTGTGAACTGGTGATGAGAGTGGTACTGTTCATGGAGGTGCTAGGTGCATTAAAAGAAACTGTGGATAAAAAAGTAAAATGATTAGCCAATGATTAATAAATGTATTATTATTATTATTATTATTATTATTATTATTATTATTAGGTTTTTCATCTATGAGCCTCTTTGTACAAGCTAACCTGTTTAGGGACCCAAATAATAAGCATGGGAAAGAATTGTGTAGGAGGCTATCTTTCCCAGCCATCCTCTTGCATCTCAAACCAAAGAGTCCCAAACTTGGGGAATATAAGGAGACTGCAGTCTTAGTGTGGACTGATTTTCATGATGGGAAATAATACTATGAGATTTCACCAAGTGGATTTGTGAGCAGAGACATAAATAGGTGGAACCAGAACAGGAGAATAGCATGGTAGCTTTTAGATGATGACCACGTTCAGGAAGCACAGAATGTTGAGATTTGGGGCCCCTGGATTACATAGATAAAGGTCTTAACACAGTGCAGCAAGCATCTAAAAATGATCGCTGTAATTATTATCATTAGGTCTATTTTCCACTTATTATAGGAACTAGATAGCTGAAGAAGAAAATGAACTCCTAAACAGCTTTAGTCAACTACAATAGCAGTTTTCTTAGCATGTCGACAGTTTACAATTGCTTGGATTTAAAATAATGATACAATATTGTAGTTCCAGCTGGTTAATGAAAATAGAGACAACCATAAATCCTGGGGGGATTTTCTGCGTGGTGAGAAGTAAAGAAAGATAGGCCAAAACATATTAGAAATACAGGATACCTTTATCACTTTGCTCAATACTTAATATCTCAACATCTTGAAGGAAAAATAATTGTAAATTTAAAGGTTGCTAGATATCATTAGAAGATTTAGTTATAATTAAGTTTAGGTTAACTTGTAGAGAAAATTGCTCAAAAAGGCTTAGAAAATATCTCTGCAAAGGAAACTGTCACTTTAGAAAAATCAGAATACAAGAAAGAACAATAAGATTAGCAGAATCAACGTTTGGAGAAAATTTCAGGGAAATCTCTCCCTTCCCACATCCACAAAACCCAAATATAATACCCAGTAGGCAGTGGTGGCAGTCTGATAGAGAACTGCCTACTCCCAGCTCTGAGTTGTATGAAAGACTGTTATATTGGAGACCCCCAATGAAATGCATCTTCAGTATCTTCTTCTGCAACACGGAATCTGGCCTTGACTGTGTGACTTGCTTTTGTCAATAAGCCATCAGCAAGCATGGTACTAACAGAGGTTTACAACAGCTTACTCAATGAGCTGTAGCTACATGGGAAGCGTTTATTAGCATCCTGCTGCCCTAGCCTTATATCCTTATAGAGCTCTGGCTGTGAGTGTCAAATCATAAGAGAATACATGGAGAGAAGCCCCAAAGAACTGGCGGACATCTTGGACATTTCTATCTCAGCTGAGCTGCCAGCAGAATGTACCCACGTGAGCAGTGCCAGCCCATGTCACATGAAGTTGAGACAATCAGATCCTAACAAATTCTTTCAAAATTGCAGAATTTTAAGTAAATAGGTGCTTGTTTTATAAACAACTACATTTTTGGATGATTTGTCATGCAGTAATAGATATGTGAAAACAAAAACAGATGACTGTGGGAAAAAAAGACTAGAAATGCTCTGTAATTCCCTATATATGGAACACTCATGAGGTGTGGTATAAAGGACAAAGAAGAAAAGGCAACATACATCCACTAGTGAAAAACATTAAAATCTCCATCACCCCTCCTTAGTATGGCAATTTGGTGGGAGTAGTATGTTCATGAGAACATACAACTAAAGCAAATTCTTCCTGTAAATATTTCCTTCCCACTGACAACTAAGCCTACAAAAAGGGAAAGTATTTTCCCCCTAACTTTTCTTCTGTAAATTTTCTTCTTTTAGCTCCTGTGTTTATGATTCATTTTGAGATATTTCTGGCATATAAAGGAAGGATTGAGTTTCATTCTTTGCATATAAATATCCAATTGACCAAGGACCATTTGTTGAAATTCTGCAGCTTATTCCTTGAAACTTTTCAAAAATCATTGATAATATATGTGTGGGTCTATTATGGAATCTATTCTGTTTCATTGATCTATGTTTATCTTCATGCTAATTTAACACTATCTTTTTAAAAAAATTTTATTTAAATTCTAGTTAGTGAACATACGTTGCAATATTGGTTTCAGGAGTAGAATTCAGTGATTCATCACTTACATACAATACCCAGTGCTCATCATAACAAGTGCCCTCCTCAATACCCATCACCCACCTAGCCCATCCACCACCCACCCCCCTCCATCACCCCTCAGTTTGTTCTCTATCATTAAGAGTCTTTTATGGTTTGTTTCCCTCTCTTTTTTTTCCCCACCTCCCATATATTCATCCGTTTTGTTTCTTAAATTCCACATCTGAGTGAAACCCTATGGTGTTTGTCTTTCTCTGACTTATTTCGCTTAGCATGATACACTCTAGCTCCATCCACGTTGTTGCAAATGGTAAGATTTCATTCTTTCTGATAAATGAATATACAACATCTTCTTTATCCATTCATCAGTTGATGGGCATTTGGGCATCAGGGTGCATTTACCTCTCCAAATCTCTATTTTTGTATCCTTTGGCTAAATACCTAGTAGTGCATTTGCTAGATCATAGGGTAGTTCTATTTTTAACTTTTTGAGGAACCTCCATACTGTTTTCCAGAGCGGCTGCACCAGTTTGCATTCCCACCAGCAGTACAAGAGGGTTCCCCCTTTCTCCACATCCTTGTCAACACCTGTTGTTTCTTGTGTTGTTAATTTTAGCCATTCTGACAGGTGTGAGGTGGTAGCTCATCATGGTTTTGATTTCATCATCAGGGAAATAATTTAACACTATCTTAATTTCTTTAGAGTTATAGTAAAGTCTTGAAATCAGATAATTTAAGTCCTTCAAAATTTATTTTTTCTTCTTTTTCAAATTTGCCTTCGTTATTCAAATTCTTCCCAATTTCATATAAACTTTAGAAAAACATGAAAGAATTTTGGTTGGGATTACATTAAATTTTTAGACCACTTTATGAAGAATTTACATTTGACCTATGGTAAGCCTTCTGATCTATGTTCATGCATTCTTTTCATTTATTAAAGTGTTCTTTACCACAGCAATACTTTGCAGTTTTTAAGCATACAATTAAACTTATCCCCAATTATTTCATGTTTTATATACTTAAAAATTGAATTCTTTTATGTCAAGTTCCAATCATTTGTTGGCAATATATAGGAATACAATTGACTTTTGTATACTGATCATACTTGTGACAGTATTAAATTTATAAATTAGCTTTAATAGCTAATTTGTACATTACTTAAGATTTTCTACATATACAATCAAGTTATATGTGAGTAAAAACAATTTTGTTATTCTTTTATAATCTGTATTTCTTTCATTTCTTTATTTTGCCTTATTGCGCAAGTTTGAACCTGTAGTAAAATGCTGAATAAAAACAGTGTGACCAGAAAACTGCCTTTTTAAAAATCTTAGAGTAAAAGCATTTGGTCTTCTAAGTCTGATGTTAGTGGCAGATTTTGTGTGGATACCATCTGCCCATGTTTACTCAGTATTATGGATTGAATTTTGTCCCCCAAAAGACATGTTGAAATTGTAACCCCCCAGTGTTTGTGAAGATGACATCATTTGGAAATAGGGGCTTTACAGACATAATCAAGTTAAGATGAGTTTATACTGAGTCTGCATGGGCCTTAATCCAATATGACTATTGTCCTTATAAGAAGAAAAGACAGAGACATAAGCAGGGAAGGCCATTAAAGGTAGAGGCAGAGATAAACCATGGATTGCTAGCAACCACCAAAAGCTAACAAGAGACAATAGATTCCCTCAGAGGCTCCAGAGAAGCTATGCCCTACTAACAACTTGATTTTGGATCTCTAGCTTACAGAACTGTGAAACAATAAGTCTTTGTTGTTTTAAACCATCCAAGTCTGTGGTAATTTGTTCTGGCAGCCCTAGGAAACTAATACACTCGGTTTTTAAAGAAATTTCTGTATATATATTTTTTAATTTTATAGTATGTTAATATGATAAATTATTTGAATTGAGTTTTATATGTTAAACCATGCTGGTTTGTGGCATGCTGATTGTGCACATCTTTTTGAACTCTGCATTCGTAAAATAAACACCGATAGTTAGAAGGAAATTGGCCATAGTGAGAATTACACCAGGGAAATTGGCAAATGGTGCAAATTGGTTTTTCTCCCCTCCCCCACCCGGAGCCTGTTGTTACACATATAACAGCACACCACTCTGTTAAATCAACTTAACATCACTAATAAATCTGCTAATCCCCATGTATTATTCTTTTTATATTTTTCTGAAATTGGTTTGCTAAAATTTTGTTAAGGAGTTTTATTTACTTGTAAAAAAAAAATTAAAAATTAAGAGTTTTATTTATTTGTTTGTTTTCCTGTTTATAAGGGCCACTGTAGTAGAGTATTCTTGTTATGTTATTGTGTGGTTTTGGTAACAGGTAATATAGCCATCATAAAATGAATTAGGAATTATTGCCTTTTCTTCTACTTCTGGAGAAGATTGTGTAAAATTGGTATTTCTGCCTCAAATGTTTGGCAGAATTCACTAGTGAAGATACCTGAGCCTCAAGTTTTCTCTGTGGAAAAGTTTTTACTTTGATGTCTGTATCTTTAATAGATAAAGGTTATTCATATTATCTTTTCCTCTTGGGCAAGTCTGGTAGTAGCTGACATTTCATCATTTAACTGGGCATTTCATCTAACTTGTTGAGTTTGTGGGTCTAAGGTTGCTTTTAAAATTCCTGAGTAATGCTTTCAGTGCCTAAAAGAGTGATATCCCCCTTGCATTTTGATATTTATAATCGGTGTCTTGTCTTTTTTTTTATTCATCAGAAGACAGAAGCCTATCAACTTTATTGATCTTTTCAAAGAACCAGCTTTTGGATTTATTGATTTTTATCAATTTTCTGGTTTACATTTTATTAATTTTTGTCTTTATTATTTTGTCATTTTGCTTAAGTTTAATTTTATCTTCTATTTTCTAGTTTCTAGGTAGAAGCTTCTAACATTGATTTGAGATCTTCCTTATTTCTAATATGTGTTATTTACTCTGAGTTTCCCTCCAAGAGCTTCTTTTGCAATATCCTTTAAATATTGTTATTTTCAATCTTCAAAATATTTTCTAATTGTTAATTTCCAAATATCTGAGTATTTTCCAAAAATATTTTTGTTATTGATCTCCAATTTAATTTGTGTACAGAGGCTATGTTTTATATAATTTCAATCCTTTTATATATGTTGAAACTTGGTTAATGATTTATATAAGTCTATCTTGGAGAATATTGTATATAAACTTGAAAAGAATGTGTATTCTTTTTTTTAAATTTTTTTTAAAGATTTCATATATTTATCTGTGACAGAGATAGTGAGAAAGAGCATGAGAGGGGAGAGGTCAGAGGGAGAAGCAGACTCCCCGCTGAACTGGGAGCCTGATGCAGGACTTGATTCCAGGACTCTGGGATCGTGACGTGAGCCAAAGGCCGTCACCTAACCAACTGAGCCACCCAGGCACCCCAAGAATGTGTATTCTGATTTGGGATAGAACGCACTATAAATGTCAATTTGGTAAAGGGAGTTGTTACTGTTATCCAAGTATTTGTATTCTTATTGATCTTCTTTGTACTTGTTCTATCAGTTACAGAAAAACATATGTTGAACTCCCCAATATAACTTTGGGATGTGTGTGTGTGTGTGAATGTGATATAATTTATTTCTTCTTTCAGTGCTGTTTTTGTTTCATATATTTTGAAACTCCATTAATAGGCATATACACATTTAAGATTATTATGTCTTGATAAATTAACACCCTTTAATTGTGAAATGTTTCACTTCTAGTAATATTCCTTATTTTAAAATTGGAAATTTGTGGGCACCTGGGTGGCTCAGTTGGTTAAGCAACTGCCTTCGGCTCCGGTCATGATCCTGGAGTCCCGGGATCGAGTCCCGCATCGGGCTCCCTGTTCAGCAGGGAGTCTGCTTCTCCCTCTGACCCTGCCCCCTCTCATGCTCTCTCTATCTCATTCTCTCTCTCAAATAAATAAATAAAATCTTTAAAAAAATAAATAAATAAAAATAAAATTGGAAATTTGTTATTAATAGAGTCATTTCAGCTTTTTTAAAGTTTGTGTTTTCTAAGTTTATATTTAACCATTATTCTACTTCTAATCTATGTATCTATTTTAAGTGGGCTTATTGTAGATAATATATCTCCAGGTCTTGCGCTTTTTTTTAAAGATTTTATTTATTTATTTGACAGAGAGATAGATAGCGTAAGTAGGCAGAGCGGCAGGCAGAGAGAAAGGGAGAAGCAGGCTCTCCACTGATCAGGGAGCCCTAGGCAGGGAAGGGGGTGGCATCCTAAGACCATGGGATCATGACCTGAGCCCAAGGCAGACACTTAACTGACCGAGCCACCCAGGTGCCCCTCCAGGTCTTGCTTTTGGAATTCAATCTGACTTTTTACCTTTTAAAGATTTACTTATTTATTTACTTATTTATTTATTTGAGAGAGAGAGTGAGCAGAGGGGAGGGGAAGAGAGAGGGAGAGAGAGTCTCAAGTGGACTCTGTGCTGAGTGCAGAGCCCCGACATGGGGCTCAATCTCAGGACTTTGAGACCATGACCTGAGCAAAACCAAGAATCGGTCGCCCAATGGACTGTGCCACCCAGGTACCCCTGACTTTTTACCTTTTAAATACAGAATCTAGACAATTTACATTTAGTATAATCATTGATTGGGTTAGATCTAAATATATGATCAACCTATTTCTTTCAATTTTTCCTATTTGGCTCTTTTTTTTTCTTTTCCCTTGCCTTTTTAAAAGATTTTATTTTAGTTCCATGTTTGCTAACTTTGTTTTATTTTATAGTGTTTGCTCTAGAAGTTACAATATATATCTCCAACTTATCACACTTTAAATTCAGTCATACCACATTATATGTAGCATAAGAACCTTATAGTAGTATACTTCTATTTTCTTCTTCCTGTCCTCTGTGTGATTGTTATTCATATTACCTCTATGTATAGACTCCAAATACATTGTTATTTTTGCTTTGAACTGTAAATGATATTTTAATTTTTTTTCAAATTTTTTATTGAATAAATTTGATGCGTAACATTGTGTAAGTTTAAGGTGCACAGCTTGTTACTTTGATTTATATATTGTAATATGATTTCTGATATAGTGATATTTATCACATTATATAATTATAGCACAATATTATTGTCTGTATTATACTGTGCATTAGATCTCTGTGTCTTATTTACTACTCAATATAAGTTTGTACCCTTAAACATCATCACTCTTACCACCCTCATTAATTTTATTTTTAATTGTGGATAATGCACATTACATAAAATTTATCATCTTAGGCATTTTTTAAGTAAACAGTTTAGTAGTATTAAGTGCATTCATGTTATTATGCGATCAATCTTCAGAACATTTTCATCTTGCAAAACTAAAACTCTGTAGGGTGCCTGGGTGGCTCAGTCAAGTAAGTGTCTGTCTTCGGCTCAGGTCATGATCCCAGGGTCCTGGTATCAAGCCCCACATTGGGCTCCCTACTCAGCGGGGAGTCTGCTTCTCCCTCTGCCTCTCCCCCTGCTCATGTTCTTTCTCTCTCTCTGAAATAAATAAATAAAAATCTAAAAAAAAAAAAAAACCCTAAACTAAAACTCTGTACCCATTAAACAACAAATTCCCCAACTCTTCCCCCAGTCCCAGCAACCACCTTTCTACTCTCTGTCTCTATGAATTTGACTACTCTAGGTACCTCATATAAGTGGAATTATACAGTATTTGTCTTTTTGTGACTGGCTTCTTTTGCTTAGCTGATGTTCTCAAGAGTTATCTATGTTGTAGTATGTGTCAGAATCTCCTGTCCTTTTAAGGCTGAATAATATTTTATTGTATGCATATACCACATTTTGTTTATCCATTTACCTGTTTATAGTCATTTGGGTTGCTTCCACCTTTTGACTACACTGAATAACAAGGTTATGAACCTAGGTGTACAAATATCTGTTAGAGACCCTTAATTTCTGGGGAGTATATACCCAGATAGGGATTTGCTAGATATTATGGTAATTATATTTTTTAAAATGTTAAGGAGTCACTGTACTGTTTTCCATTGTGGCTATACCATTTTACATTTCCCCCAACAGTGCACAAGGGTTCCAGTTTCTTCACATCCTTGCCCAAACTTGTAATTTTATTGTTGTTGTTGTTTTATCATAGCCAATCTAATGAGTATAAGTTGATATTTCATTGCGGTTTTGATTTAGATTTCACTAATGATTAGTGATGTTGAACATCTTTTCATGTGCTTATTAGCCATTTTTTGAATGAAAGACGTATTTTGCCCATTTTTTAATTGGGTTGTTTATTATTTTTTTATTTTTTATTTTTTTAAAGATTTTATTTATTTATTTGAGAGAGAGAGAATGAGAGAGAGCAAGCGCATGAGAGCGGGGAGGGTCAGGGGAGAAGCAGACTCCCTGCCGAGCAGGGAGCCGGATGCAGGACTCGATCCCGGGACTCCAGGATCATGACCTGAGCTGAAGGCAGTCGCTTAACCGACTGAGCCACCCAGGCGCCCTGGGTTGTTTATTTTTTTGTTGTTGAGTTTTAGCAGTTCTGTATATATACTGGATATTAATCCCTTATCAAATATGTGATTTCCAAATGTTTTCTCCCCTTCTGTGGGTTACCTTTTCACTCTGTTGCTTGTGTCCTTTGATGCAAAGTTTTTACTCTGATGTAGCTCAATTTATCTGTTTCTTTTGTCAGTTGTGCTTTTGGTGTCGTATCCCAGAAATCAGTGCCAAATCCAATGTCATATAAATTAACTTTTAAAAAAAAAATTAAAGAAACAAAAATTTTTTATGTTTACCTACTTATTTACCATTTCTGACTCATTTTATTTCTTTGTGTATATTCAAATTTCTATGTGTTATTTTTTTTTCTGTCTAAAGAACTTTCTGTAATAATTTTTGTTATGTGTGTCTCCAGGGATGCATTTTCTCAGCTTTTTTTTGGCTCATAAGTCTTTATTTTTCTTCATTTCTGAAAAAATTTCTCACTGGTTAAAGAATTCAGGGCCAACAGGTATGTGTGTGTGTTATGTTTGTTTTCTTTCAGTATATTAATGATATCCTCCCATTCTCCTTTCACATGCATAGTTTCTAATGAGAAATCTGTGATAACTCGTATGTTTGGTCTCTATATATAATGTGTCTTTTTACCTCTGGCTTTTTTTTTTTCTTAATTACTCTAAGTTTAAAGCAATTTGATTAAGATATACTTTGGGGTAGTTTTATTTAAATCTTTATCCTGCTAGGAGTCACTGAATTTCTTGAATTGAATCTATGGCATAATAAATTTCATAAATTTAGGGGCACCTGGGTTGCTCAGTTGGTTAAGCTTCTGACTCTTGATTTTGGCTCAGGTCATAATCTCATGGTCATGAGATCAAGCCTGCTTGGGGCTCTGCACTGGGTGTGGAGTCTTCTTAAAATTCTCTCTTTCTGCCCTTCCCCCTTTCTCCATCTCTAAAATTAATTAATTAATTAATTTCACAAAAATTGGACATTTCTCAGTTATTATTTCTTCAAATATATGTTTTGCCTCACTTCTCTATGTTCTTTCCTGAGACTTCAGTTAACATGTATCTTTGGTCACTTGATAGTATGTCCTGGTTTCTTGATGGCCTATTTAATTTTTGTCTTATTTTTCTCCATGCTTTATTTTTAACATATTCTATTACTCTGTCTTCAAGTTCACTGATGTTTTATTCCACAATGTTTAATTTGCTGTTAATCCCAACCAGTGTATTTTTAATTTCATATGTTGTATTTTTATACCTACTATACCTTGTATAGCTATATTTATAATAAGTATTTTGAAGCTATGAAGATATTTATGATTGCTGTTTTAATGTCTGGGAATTGTTTGTCCTATTCTTTTCGAAGGGCTTTTTCTCAAGCCTTATGTAGTTTTTAGTTTTCTTTATTTGTGTACAGATCATAACTCAGCCAAAGCCTTGAGAGACTCTTTCTGCACATTGCTGGAACTCTCTTTTTATGTGTTTTCTAGAGCTCTACTCCTTTCCTAAGTTTTGAAAAATTCTCAGCTATTCTTTCTTGAAGTTTGCTTCTGCTCATTCTCTTTACTCAGTGGGGGACTCCAATTCAAGTTAATTTAATTATAATAATTCTTTTCTACATGTCATAAATGCCTTTCTACATTTTTCCATTTTTTTTCTCATGAATCAATGAGCATATTTTCTAATATCTTGTATTACACTTTACTAGTCCTGCCTTAATATGTTATTTACCAAAAATATTCTTCATAGAGAATTTCCATTAGATTTTTTCTCTTATGAAAATCTCCAGTTTACCTTCTGTTTCCATCTTTTTCTCTAATTTCTTGACCATATTAATCATAGTAATTTTAAAATCTCCCTCAGGTAACACCAGTATTTGAATCACCTTTATATCTATTCCAATTGTGTATTTTCTCTCTTGGTTTTCAGTCATGTGGTCCTTTCTTTAACAAGAATAATTTTATTTAATTGAGTGACAAACAGTGTGCATAAATAACTGCAGAAGCTCCAGAGAAAGGGATAGCAATTATTGTAGGTTTTGAAGGCCATGCACAGTCTCTGTGTTGTATTTTTTTTTCTTTTTCTTTCCCTTTATTTTTGGGAACAACATTTTATAGATGAAAAATACTTTAGAGTGTGGGCTGTATAAAAACTACCCACAGCAGATTTGTCTCAGTGGCCATAGTTTGCTAAGCCCATGGTGATTGGCATTAGTTCAATACTGTGAAATATTAAAATGTTAGGAGATGGAAACTACTACAGACTAGGAAATAGGACCCTAGTGGTGCAGGTATAAGCATCTTTCTAAGAACAGAGTTAAAGGGGAGGCAGGAAATGAGGTGGCAATTAAGTAATAGATTTCTATCAAGATCAGGTAGATTTTGTTTCAAGAAGACAGTCTAGATCAAGGTCAAAGTTAAAGGTAGTGTTGAACAAAATAGGAATGAGGAGGTTTTTAAATTATTTCTTAGAAAAATATATTTAAAAAAACTTCTATAGAATATATATTGGGGCAGCAAATCATATTTTGTAAACAAATTTTTAACTGCACAATAGTAAGTAATGTGTTTGAAACTGACTTGTGAATACCCTGTGTGACCTCAGAACAGTACTGAGAAAACAGTGATGTTTTATCATGCTTTGGTAATAAACAACTATTACCTTCAATAGATTGAATAATGTAACTTCTCCACCATGGTCTTCTACCAATATCTATAATAGCTTACATAGATATTTTAAAATCTAATCTTGAATATATATAGTGAGAAAAAGTCTTTATCTTTCTTATGTAGAAGTTGCGATTAATATTTAGCAATTATTTGTAAAACATTTTGGCACTGAATACTATTATTGTAAAATATCATTTTATTGCCTTGCTCTAGAGAGTCTTATCTTTCATTATAGAGTCTTCCTTCTGGTTGACACATAGAATGGTGGTTGATCAGCTTAATATAAGCAGGGACTGTGCTGAATTGAAGCTGGTTAAAAGCCTGATAATGTTCTGTGTACCTCTGCTGTAACCATGACCCTTCAGCATTTTTGATTAAGAACATGGTGTAATCTGCAAATCCCTCCCTCTACTGTGTCCTACACTCTAATCACCATCTTTTCAGAATTCTAACATTTCCACTCTGCTTTCTAGAGGCTTTCTGCTCAAATATTTAATCTCCTACCCTATGCATCTCAATATTTAGAAAATATCCTGAGGGCAAAAGTGGCCCTATGCTTGAAGCCTCCCAAGCCTCTGGTGTCCACCCCCAACCCTCCACCCCACAGTGGCCTTCCCCAAGGATTCCCACCTAGCTTAAATCTGAATTTCTAGTTTCTTGCCCATTCCCAGAATTGGCATATACCCCTAGAATGGGGTTCTCTAGTTGGTTCCCTCTTTGTCATCTTAGCCCCTCTATTTTGCATTGCTTCTGTAATTCTCCACTTCCTTCAAATAGATGATGTCTATATTTTATTTGGCTTTCCTAGCTCTTCTATGCAGAAGTCCTATCCTGCCATGGGCTACCCTATCTTGTTGGAGGCAAAGAAATTTAAGATGGCTTAATATTTAAGCAAAAAATCATCAGCTTAGCCTTCTACATTATGACCTCAACCTATATTACAATCATATCTCTACATATCTACTACACGCCTAAATGTATGTTGTGATTCAGTCCTAACTTGCTGAATGCTCCATATATTCTCTAAATATTCTTGACTGGAATTCCTTAGCCTAACCTCTCTGGATCTTTGCCCGTAGAAGTCTTATCTACTTAACTCCTCTTTAGTACCTGCTCCTTGAAGTTGGAGATTGAGACTTGCTTATATTTGGATTCCCTGCTGTCTCATAGCTCAGAGCTTTACACATAGCAGGAACTCAATAAATATTTGATGATCTTCGCTGAGTAGCCTTTATTTAGTGCTTTGACACCCTTTGGCCTTTCTTTCTATGACCTCCTAATCTAGGAAAGTTCAGTTTCAGATAAGTCTTTTATTAGCTAGGTTCCCTCCTCCCCCCGGTGAAAGCATCACATTTTTAGTTTACTGACCTTCAGGTTAGCCACATAGAACCACACAAACAGAAAATCTGATATCTAAATGAATTTTAGTAACTGAACAGGCTAGTGAAATTGAAATCTTTATCTTTGACATATTCTGAATTTAATGACTGAATATAGTCTGGAGTTTAAATTCAGATTCATTGTTCTTTAAAATGTCCATAGGACCCCAGATGGCTATTTCCTATCACTCAATAAAAATAGCCTATCTTATCATCATTTTTATCTGTTCTTTTATGAGTTTTTATTATAGGGGCAGACGATATGTCTGATGGTGGAAAGTCTGCCATTAAGACTTTTAAAGACTTCAGTTGGAGCAAACCAGGTTCACAGAAAATTATTTTATCCATACCATGATTTGGGCATTTTTCTTTAAAGAACAAGATAATCTTGATGCCCTTTTGTTAAATTTATTCAGAAGGGGGGGAAATATCTTAAAGAAACAACAATATGCAATAGCAGTAACTATTGCTTCTTGGAAATTTGCTGTATTGACATCACTGCACTCTCCCTCATTTAAAATTCACAGCAACATCATGAGGTAAGTACTTCTAGCACCCTCATTTTGTCCCTGAGGCTTGGAAAAATTAGCTAGTTAGTCCAAGATCAAACATCTAACAAGTGCCAGGATGAGGGTTTTACCAATTTTTTTCTGAATTCCAAACCCTATGCACTTAACATATGGGTTATTAGAAAGTCACCAATGATGATTTATTAGGGAAAGAGTCAAATTAAAACAATGTAGTATGAACAAATGTTATTTTGAGTATTGACCTGGATTGGGTTAACAGAATATAAATGAATTTTTACTAGTAAACCAATATGAAGGGCAATATTTTGTCTAGAAAAGTTTCTGAATTCATAAATTAGAAACATTCTCCTGAAACTATCTCCACCAAAAGGTGTCCATCATTAGGAAATAATATGTCACAAATACAAGAATTCCAAGAGAAGCCTAAGGTCTATGTACTGTTATAGTTCCAACATAATCTGAGCATGCATACTTGAGGAACTAGAGAGGATTGTTGTCAGTAGTATATTTTATTTAGGACTAAAATATTTTATGGGAGCAAACTTATACAAGAAACTTGGTCTCATATTAAAGCCATAATTTCCTGAAGGGAAAGGGGATTCTAAATATAGGGCGGGGCTTGTCACCCAGATTTATCTCCTGGCACATTTTCTCACCTATTCTTATTTGCAAGGAAAAAAAAAGCTATTAAACTATTTAAGGTAGCACAACAAAAACATGAGAAATAAGAAAAGGGAGAGAGTGTTATTAACTTTATGTTTGCTGAAAACCAACAGGTCTTCAAGGAAGGGGAGCTCCTGAGAATGGGGCACATTGCTGCTTCAGTATCTGATAAATGTGGCATATCTTCTGTGAGAAAACGTAGCATCAGTCATTCTCAGGGGGTATAGGTACACAGGTGGAGAATCAAGAGCCCAGACAGGGAATACATCTGGTCACTATCAACATCATATTTGATAAGAGACTTTGTTTACAAATATATGTGAGGCATTATAGTCAGAAATAATTAGCAGGGACTTAGCAGTGAACTATTACATGCCACGCATAGAATACAGTATTTAAAATAATGGTTATTTAATATAGCAGTACCATGAGGTAAATATTTTCTTTAAGTATGTAATATGGGTATATGTGGATATAATATACATATGTGGATATATATACATATATATAGGCATGTGTATACAGATCTGTGTGATGTTTGTGTGGTATAACTGTTTCTGTGTATGTGTAAATACATCTATACATACATACATGATTGTTCCTGTTTATAGAAACTAATATTTCACCTCTCAGGTGATTGTGTATACATGTTTTATTTTATGGGGAAATGTACATAGGAAACAGTGATTTCATATGTTTAACATAATACTAGGCAAAAAATTGAACATATTAAATTAGTAAACATGTAATCCTTGACTGGCTTGCTCTTTCCTCCACTTTCTGCCAAGTGGACTCTACTTTTCCTTTACAAGATAAGGTGGTCTTCATTTTTCATTCTAGGTCAGATCTCTCTGCTGTAGGACCCTCTTGTACTCTGATTCCCTTTGTCATAGCACCGATTATACTTTAATATGACAATACCTATGTCCTATTATTCAGCATATACAGACTAATTATGTATTATTCTATATCCTCAACCCAAGTAGAGTGCCAGGCTCCCAATAAATATTTCATTTGAACTATATGTTCTCCCAAATCAAAAGCTTCCCTCAAATGAGTATTTATCAGACTTATACACTAACCTGGTTTATTATTGGGTCACCTTTACAAACAATATTTACATTGTAAACATCATTGTTTATATAAAAACATTATGTTTAAGTTAAATTTTTCCATCCTACAAAGCAGATAGGAAACATTTCAGGGTTCAAAAGAGTCTTCCCTAGCCTCCCAAATCAGATTGCATAGAGGGCTACAACTATGCATAGTGTATTTACAACATTTCATAGCATAATTTTATTTTTTATAGCATAATTTTAAATATTGATTTTTTAAAGCATTGTACATTTCCCAGTTTAGTCTATTCTATTGGTTAACAAAAAATAAAAAGATGTTTAAAATTTCAAAAACCATGATTCATTCAGTAAGCAAAAATAATGATTTTAAAGAGGAATTGAAGATCATTACAGTAATTCATTTAAACACACATTAAATGATCATTAATTGAATCTCCTAGCTTTAAATTATTATTTCAAAATGGCTTATCTTTTTCTCTGAATCATCCTCCACTATCTGTGAAAGTTGACCTTTGATCTTTTAGTTTTTTTCTGTCCAACATTTGCTCTAACAATTAGTAAAGCAGACTTAAATGTCCTAAAGAAGATATCCATTTTTTAAAAATGTGAATAAGTTCCTTTGTAATATAAATAACAATTTATTTTGTTCTTTATTACATAGTGAAAAGATATTAAACAAATTTTTATCTGTATAGGATCCGTGTTCCTGTTTTGTAAGAGAATCCTACAGTAGGTTACGTCCATTAATCTACTGCATCCTTTCTTTCTTTTTTAATTATTATTATTTTTATTATTATGTTCAATTAGCCAGCATGTAGTACTGTATCCTTTCAACCAACTTTATAAGATCTGCCACTTAACTTTATTTCAGTCTTTGCATTGAGCTTTCAAGCCTGGCAACCAGATATCAGTGTCATCACATTCGTTATTTAGTGCCTCATTAAGATTCAATCCTTTTGTAGCAAATGTCTACCTGTCTAAACCTAGTGGTAAAATTAGAGGCTTGAACTGTTGAATCACAGATCTGTACCTCTGAAACAAATAATGCAATATATGTTAAGAAAAAAAAAAGAAGATGGCAGGAGGAGAAGAATGAAGGGGGGGAAATCGGAGGGGGAGACAAACCATGAGAGACTATGGACTCTGAGAAACAAACTGAGGGGAGCGGGGTGGGGGGATGGGTTAGCCCGGTGATGGGTATTAAGGAGGGCACGTATTGAATGGAGCACTGGGTGTTATACGCAAACAATGAATCATGGAACACTACATCAAAAATTAATGATGTAATGTATGATGATTAACATAACAATAAAAAATTTTAAAAAAGAGGCTTGAGTAAGAAACAAATAGATAAATTAAATTTAAAAAAGCATTTCCTTGAATGTATCAGTCAAAAACTCTGTTCTCATAACTATGGAATACTTTCGTGTATATGTGGCCCTGACTATACCGGGCCCAGTTTTCCATTTATTATTTCTGAAACTAAATAGTACCCTTTAAGTTAAGCAGGAAAAACATATACAGACTTAAATAGTAAACATCCTAGATTTATAACCTCATCTTTGAATGTCAAATCAAGTTTAAGGTTTTGGTTTTGGTTTTTTTAAGATTTTATTTATTTAAGAGTACCTGGGTGGCTCAGTCAGTTAAGCGTCTGCCTTCGGCTCGGGTCATGATCTCAGGGTCCTGGGATCGAGCCCCGCATTAGGGGTCTCTGCTAAGCAGGGAGCCTGCTTCTCCCTCTCCCTCTGCCTGCCCCCCCCAAAACACACTTGTGCTCCTCTCTCTGTCTCTCTTTATCTCTGTCAAATAAATAAAATATTTTTAAAAATCTTAATTTTTTATCTGAGAGAGAGACAGAGAGAGCACAAGTGGGGGAAGGGACGGCAGACACAGGGAGAGGGAGAAGCAGACTCCCCAGTGAGCAGAGAGCCTGAAACAGGGCTCCTTCCCAGGACCCTGAGATCATGACCTGAGCCAGAGTCAGACACTTAATCGTCTGAGCCACCCAGGCACCCCAGCAAGTTTAAATTTTTAATTGTGTAGTTCAGCTTAGCAGTTTTAAGTATTTTTTCTTTACTTTAAACTTTCATTTGGCTATTTGTTTTCCCTGAAAGTCAGCATGCTTTAGGAGAAAACGAACTGGACCGGGCCTCAGAAATCCTAATTTCTAGCACATGTTTTCACCATTTAATTCGAAAAGTGATCTCAGACATCTACTTATAAGAAGCTCAAAATCATCAGATGTAAAATGGGGATTGGATGACTTATCTTCACGTTTGCTCCCAGCTTTAATATCTGCAATGTGTACGTGTGTGTGGTTTTTTTTTTTTTTCCTTCTCAGTATAAATCCTGTTAATTATTTTTATCTCCACAGCACTTAGAACACTGTCTGGTCCCTAGTGGTACTGTATGTTTTGTCTTTGTTTTTGTTTTTGTTTTCCTAAGAGAAAGAAGGACCAAAAAGCAGAACAGAGATGAGAAGGAAGGAAGAAAAGCAGGAAGGGAGGGAGGAAGGAAGGAAAGAAGGTAGGAAGGAGTGTTTTAAAATGTGGTATGAAAAATAACTATTTTCTCTTTAGTAGAGTTTTCAACCTGGGCAAATAATATCAAGAAAAGATTTGGAGAGTTATTTGCATTTTACAATCGAACCCTTTCCCCCACTTCTGGAATGACAGCTCACACTCAGGCACATCGTTAACAGTTTCACAGCTGCTCCATCTGGGTCTTGTCATCATTTCTTAACAAGAGATAATTTTATTAGATTGTTAAAACTTTGCTTCTTAGTGTCTCTGGGTTTTATTTGCTCTGTTCATTTTTTGTGGACATCATTTACATCCAGAACCAATATTTTAGAAGAGAGTTAAGAATCCTCTTGTCTCCTTTAGTAAGAGCTGTCTTTCAACAAGGTCTAATGAGTATTCACTTCGCCGATCCTGCAGAACAGGCACTTCTTTATTGGAGTTGTCTTTGAAGGGAAAATGGATTTCTGAAGTATAACCTTCATAACACCTGGAGGATGGTATCATGAGAGTGAGCGACAGATGTGTACTAATTATGATAGAAAATGGTGGCTCACTTCTCTAGCTTCTATTTTTCTGAAATGTAAATGACCTTAAATTATTAGGTGTTCAAATGATAGGTGAAAGTTAAGGTAACATTTCCAAAGAAATTTAGAAGCGATTTATATGGCATCCAGGCAATTTCTGCCTTAGAGTATACTCAATCTTTTATTTTAATGCTGACACTTCAAGCTGAAAGTCTTTCGTTTACTGTTGAAGTTAAAATAACACAACGGAGGGAGGTGAGTAAACTGTTATAAAATACATGATGAATGTTCAGAAAGCATTGTCTATTATATGCAAGAGGAAGCCCACGGAAGAGGAAAAAATGAACTTGCAAAATTAATCAAGAAATAAAAGACAGACAGTTAATACACAGAAAAATGAATGCAGACTGGAGAGGGAAGGGATTTTATTAAAGAAAAACAAGGACAGTATCTTCTTCCTTAATTACAGTTTGTAAGCTTTAGAAATATTCTCTCTTTGCTTTTTAGCAGTAATTTGTTAGGCTTCAGTCTAGGTGAATTTATATGTTCAAGTTGTGAAAATTATTTTTGAAAGGGAGGATTCACTGTGTTCATAAGCATTGAAAGTACAGCTGTATTCATTTTGCAGGGAAGAGATACTTAGAAAATATTTTCCCATTTTTAAGGTAACAGCTACTATGATTATTTGTTTTTGCTTTGTTTTTCTGCATTATTTTGGGGGAAAAGAAAAGCAATTATTTAATGAAGGAGAACCTCGTGACATTGAATAGTTAGGTGAGCTCTGTCAGATTACACTTAAAAACTGGTGTTACAATCATTTTAATGGAAGACTATGCTTCTCTGATATTACACTAATTGCCATGCTTTCTTGGTATCTATAATGAATCATTTAATCAGAAAATAATTATTGAGTGCTATTGTGTGGCAGGTGCTAGACTAGACACTGAAGATGGAAGAGTTAAAAGAAAAAATAAGCAAAATTTCCTCCATTTCACAGCTGATTTTCAGGTGAGAGAACCTAAAATAAATGAATACATACATATACTGTGTATGCCCTAAGTGCTAGAGAAAAAGAATAATGAATAGTAAGGGTACAGCAACTGCAGAGGTGAGGGGTAGATTACGATTTTAAATAGTGCAACCAAGTCACTGAAATACATCTGAATAAATATCCAAAAGCCATAAAGAAGTAAGCTATATGGAAACCTGGGGAAACAGTGGTTCAGCCACACTGAACAGCAAGGAATAAGACCCCAAGGCAAGGGCCTGTCGAGAAATGCCAGAGGAAAGACCTATAGGCTGCTTTTAAGGGTCTGGCTGTTACCCAGAGTGAAATGGGAAGCTGTGGAAGGTTTTGAGCAAAGTGACACTACATGTTTCAGGTTTGTGCAAGATCGTTTTGGTTGTCCTGTTGAAAATAGGCTGTTGGTGTCTAAGAACAATAAAAACAGGGACCAGTTAGGAGGTACTGCAATAATCCAGGCAAGATATAATAGTGACTTGGACTCAAGGAGTAGCATTAAAAAAAAGTCAAAAAATGATTTGATTTTGACTATAGTATTCTTTGCAGCAATGGTGACCCTGGTTATTTAGACGATCTCTAAAATAAAGATGCAGGAAGACAAAAGTAAGAATTTTTCTATAATCGCTTCAAGGAACTGACCAGGTAGCAAGAAATCTCAGAATAAATCTTCAAACAAAGCAAAATTCCAGAAATAAAACAGGACACTTAAGATGCATGGGCCCAGAACATTTGCTGGTACTGCTACGGTAGCTGAGGTAGCAAAAATTGATGCCAGGGGGTACGGAAGGGCAAGAATCCAATGAGATAACATGCGCAGTAATGTACAATGATGAAGGGGAAGAGCCATACTGTGATAAGGAACGCCAGAATTATGGTCAGTCCCACTCACCCTCTGGGGGATGAAGAAGAGCAAAGAGATGGAAGGAAGAGAGGTGGAAATATCCCAGTCTCATTTGAGAGGTTTGAAAATAAATATATATTTTTGACTGAATGAATTAACTCATGAATTATTTTACTGTGTGAGTATTAGTTTGTGCTTTGGAGTACTGGAATAAGAGCATTTCTGTCTGTAAATTAGGATTCCAGAGGAACCTTTCCATACATGTAAGAACCATTTCTGGAGAGAAATATAGCATTTCCATGATCACAGTTTTTTTTTAATTTAGCCACATTTTTACAGAAGTTTAGTAGATGTGATGTTTAAGATTGCACTAAGGAAATATTTTAAAATTTCCAAAATGTTAGATATGAAAACTTTGAGGTTTTGGAACAGCAATATGTAATAACTTTCTGATCTGGGTATATAATATTCAATTTAAGTACATTTTAAAAAAAATAAAATGAGGGCACCTGGGTGGCTCAGTCGGTTAAGTGTGTGCCTTCGACTCAGGTCATGATCCCGGGGTCCTGGGATGGAGCCCCAAGTCTAGCTCCCTGCTCAGGGGGAGTCTGCTTCTCCCTCTCCCTCTGCCCCTACCCCACTAATGCTCGCTCACTCTCTCTCTTTCTCTCTCTCTCTCTCAAATAAATAAAAACTTTAAAAAATGAAAATAAAATGATCTGACCAAGAAATAATGGAGGAATTGTTTTAAGTCTACTTTTTAAATTTACACATATATTTATATTTCTAGATGAAATAACTACATAGATCACTTCATACTGTTATAGCTTCCAAAGAAGCCAAAACCTTCATTCCTTCCCACTAGAAGGAATCAAAATATATATTACATGGTTACTTTCAATAAGAAATTGTCTTTTATTATAAAAATAGATGAATTGAACACTGTTCTTGCATAAAGCATTTTCAATTTCTGAAAATCTATGTGTTACCTTTCATTATTTATCTAAAATGAGTATTTGCCTCTCTTTTTTTTTTCTTCAAGATTTCATTTAAATTCCAGTTAGTTAATGCACAGTGTAATATTAGTTTCAGGAGTAAATTTAGTGATAAACCTACTGAGTTTAGAAGTCAGAAATTATTTAAATATAGAGCATTTAACTTATGACTGGAATAAAGCTATTCAAGACTTAACAGAAACAATCACATGAAAATGTATAGCTGGCTTTGATGTATGATTTCCTTTTAAATTTTAAAAAAATACTCAAGTTTGGTGTCTTCAGTGAGAAAGAATATTTAGGACTAGTGGAATCATGCAGTTATACCAATTTAACCATGTATTTTAACCAATTAAATGTAATCACATAAGAGGTTATCTAAGTATGTAAGTCATGTGAAAATATTTCACTGGGCACTATTACATTTCTGGCAATAAGGATCTTAAACTTTTCCTTTGGAAGTAATAGGAAGTTTAGGTGAGCAAAATCTGGGATATATAGAACTATCAAATTGTGAAATTAGGTAAAAATTAGAGAAATATTGATCTGGGACTTGTTGTACAACATTTTACATGTGCTCCCTCCCTGCCTCAACCCAAAAAAAGGAAGTCTGTGGGGAAATTCCTATTCTTTATCCCACCCATCTCTTAGGTATCCTTTCAGGTGTTCAAATCTCATGTTCACCCATTCACTGAAATATAAACTGGCTACATTTCTGGGTTTCAACACCACTACCATTGCACTAATGAAAGACACTTCATCTCTCTCCTGCCTTTTTAATGTGGTCCTGGATTCAAGTTTTTATTTTAATTCCACTTAGTTAACATATAGTGTAATTAATATTAGATTCTTGTGTGCAATATAGTGAAACAATACTTCCATACAACATCCAGTCTTCATCACGAGTACACCCCTTAATCCCCATCACTTATTTAACCCATCTCCTACCTGCCTGCCCTCTGGTAACCAACACTGTGTTCTCTATAGTTAAGACTTTTATTGGTTTGCCTCTCTGTTTCTTTTATTTTCCATTTGCTCATTTGTTTTGTTTCTTAAATTCCATATATGAGTGAAATCATAAGGTATTTGTCTTTCTCTGACTAACTTATTTTGCTTAGAATAATACTCTCTGGCTCCATGTGGTCTGCAAATGGTAAGATTTCATTCTTTTTTATGGCTAGGTAATATTCCACTGCATATTTATACCAAATCATTTTTTTCCACTCACATGTAGGATTAGGGTTTGGTTTAGGACCAGAATAAGGGTTAGGGTTAGTGTTAGGGCTAGGGTGAGGGTATGTGCTTATTATCCTTCAGTTCAGAGACCTCTTAAGGTTTGTGTTATGGTTAGGTTTAGGGTTAGGGGTTGGTTGTTAGGATTAGGGTTATTGTTTGGGTTAGGATTAGGTATTCACCTAGAATAGTACTCTCTACCTACATCCATGCCATTGCAAATTCCAAGATTTCATTCTTTTTGCTGGCTAGTGTTCCATTACTTATATATACCAATTTTTTTTTTCCCCCTGGGCTCTTGAATTAGGGTTCATTTTAGGGCTTGAATAAGGGTTAGGTTTAGGTTTAAGGTAAGTCCAGGGTGAGGGGTGTTTGCCTACTATCCTTCAGTTCAGAATCCTCTCTTGAGGGATAAATTTCATCTTAGGGTTATGTTTGGTTAGGGTTAGGGATTTGTGGTTAGTGGTTGGGAGTTAAGGTTAGAATTTGGGTTAGGGTTATGTTTCATGCTTCCCAACCTGCAGTTCAGAGATTTCTCCATCAAATAAAACCTCTGACTTCTGTTTTGGTGAGAATAAACATGGCAACCATCCATCAAGCTCAGGTAAAGAGGGTTTTGTGCCCTAAACACTCTTTAAATGGATATTCATTTGTTCCTTCTGCTGGTTTTCTTTAAGTTTTTTTTTTAATTCCAATGAGTTAACATACAGTGGAATATTATTTTCAGGTGTACAATTTAGTGATGCAACACTTATATACAACACAACAAGTGTACTCCTTAATCCCCATCATCTATTTATCCCATCCCCACACACACAAGCCCTCTGTAACCATTATGTTTTGTCTATAGTTAACAGGTATTTCTTTGTTTTTCTCTTTCTTGTTTTCCTTATGATTATTTGTTTTGTTTCTTAAAGTCCACATATGAGTGAATCATATGGTATTTGTCTTTCTGTGACTGACTTATTTTGCTTAGTATAATTCTCTTTAGCTCCATCCGCATTGTCGAAAATGGCAAAATTTCATTACTTTTATGGCTGAATAATATTCCATTGTGTATATATACCACATCTTTTTATCCATTCATCAGTCAATGGATATTTGGGCTCTTCCATAATTTAGCTATTGTTGTTAATACTACTATAAACATCAGGGTGCATGTATCCTTTTGAATTAGTGTTTTTGTATTCCTTGTGTAAATAACCTAGCAATCCAATTGCTGGATCATAGAGTAGTTCTATTTTTTTTTAAAGATTTTATTTATTTATTTGAGAGAGAGAATGAGAGAGAGAGAGCACATGAGAGGGGGGAGGGTCAGAGGGAGAAGCAGACTCCCTGCTGAGCAGGGAGCCCGACGTGGGACTCGATCCCGGGACTCCAGGATCATGACCTGAGCCGAAGGCAGTCGCTCAACCAACTGAGCCACCCAGGCGCCCCGAGTAGTTCTATTTTTAACTGTTTGAGGAATATGTATGCTGTGTTTCAGAGTGGCCACACCAGTTTGCATTCCCACCAACATGTAAGAGGGTTCCTCTTTCTCCACATCCTCAACAACACCTGTTGTTTCTCGTGTTGTTGATTTTAGCCATTCTGACAGGTGTGAGGTGATATCTCATTGTCATTTTGATTTGTATTTCCTTGATGATGAGTGAAGTTGAGCATCTTTTCATGTGTCTTTTGGCCATTTTTAAACTAAATTATTTGTTTTAGGGGTGTTGAGTTTTAAAAGTTTTTTCATATGTTTCTGATAGTAACCCTTTCTCGTATATGTCATTTGCAAATATCATCTCCCATTCTGTAAGTTGCCTTTAGTTTTGTTGATTGTTTCCTTCACTATGCAGAGCTTTTTATTTTGATGTAGTCCCAATAGTTTATGTTTGCTTTTGTTTCTCTTGCCTCAAGAGACATACCTAGAAAGAAGTTGCTACGGCCGATGTCAAAGAGTGTTCTCCTCTAACTGTGTTCTCCTCTAGGATTTTAATAGTTTCCTGTCTCACATTTAGATCTTTAACCCATTTGAATTTATTTTTGTGTTTGGTGTGAGAAAGTGGTCCAGTTTCATTCTTTTGCATGTTGCTGTCCAGTTTTCCCAACACCATTTGTTGAAGAGACTGTCTTTTTCCCATTGCATATTCTTTCCTGCTGTGTCAAAGATTAATTGGCCATATAGTTATGGATTCATTTCCGCATTTTCTATCCTGTCCTATTGACCTATGTGCCTATACCATACTGTCTTGGTCACTACAGCTTTGTAATATAACTTGAAATCTGGAACTGTGATGCCTCCAACTTCACTTTTCTTTTTCAAGACTGTTTTGGCTATTCTGGTATTCTTTGATTAATGTGGTATATCACATTGATTGACTTGCAAGTGGAGCCTCTCTTGCATCCCTGGACTAAATCCCACTTGATCATTGTGAATGATTCTTTCCATGTATTGTTGGATCTGGTTTGCTGGTATTTTTTGAGAATTTCTGCATCCATGTTCATCAGGGCTATTGGCCTATCATTCTCTTTTTTAGTGGAGTCTTTAACTGGTTTTGGTATCAGGGTAATGTTGGCCTCATAGAATGAATTTGTAGGTTTTCTTTCCATTTATATTTTTTGGAATAGTTTGGGAAGATCTTTATTAATTCCTTCCTTCTGCTGGCTTTAGGTATCTTTTGTTTCTTGTTCTTTTTCTAACTCCTTTAGGTGTAAGGTTAGGTTGTTTGGGATATTTCTTGCTTCTTGAGGTCGGCTTGTATTGCTATATACTTCCCTCTTAGGACTGCTTTTGCTGCATCCCAAAGGTTTGAGACTGTTGTGTTTTCATTTTCATTTCTTTCCATGTATCTTTATATTTCTTTGATTTCATGGTTCACTCATTCATCGTTTGGTAGCGTGTTGTTTAACCTCCATGTATTTGTGGTCTTTCCAAATTTTTTCTTGTTTTTTGACTTCAAGCTTCACAGCATTATGGTCAGAAAATATGCATGGAATGATCTCAAGTTTTTTGTATGTGTTGAGGCCTGATTTGTGACCTAGTATGTGATGTATTCTGGAGAATGTCTCTTGTGTACCTGGAAAGAATGTAATTTCTCCTGCTTTAGGATGGAATGTTCTGAATATATCTATTAAGTCCATGTGGTCCAGTGTGTCATTCAAAGCCACTGTGTCCCTCTTGATTTCTGTTTTCATGATCTGTCCATAGATGTAAGTGGGGTGTTTAAATCCCCTACTATTCTTGTATTATTGTCAATGAGTTCCTTTATGTTTTTTATTAATTTATATATATACACACACACTCCTGTGTTGGGTACATAAATATTTACAATTGTTAGATCTTCTTGTTGGACTGCCCCCTTTATTATGATATAGTAGACTTATTCGTCTCTTGTTACAGTCTTTGGTTTCAAGTCTAGCTCGTCCTATATAAGTATTGCTACTCCAGATTTCTTCTGATGTCCATTAGCATGATAAATGTTTCTCCATCCCCTCACTTTCAATCTGCAGGTGTCTTTAGGTCTAAAATTAGTCTCTTGGGTGACTGGGTGGCTCAGTCAGTTAACTGCATGCCTTCAGCTTAGGTCATGAATCCCAGCATCCTGGGATGGAGTCCCACATCAGGCTCCCTGCTCAGTGGGGAGTCCGCTTCTCCCTCTTCCTCCGCTGCTCCCCCTGCTTCTGCTCTCTCGCTCATGCTCTCTCTCTCAAATAAATACATAAATAAAATCTTAAAAAAAAATAAAATAAAATGAGTCTCTTGTAGGTAGCATATAGATGGGTCTTGTTTTTTTTTTTATCCATTCTGGCACCCTATGTCTTTTAATTGGAACATTTAGTCCATTTACATTCGAGTAATTATTGATAGATATGTATTTAGTGCCATTTTATTACTTGTTTTGGCATTGTTTCTGGAGATTTTCTCCCTTCCTTTCTTGTCTTTGTCACTTTTGGTCTTTCCTTTCCATTCAAAGAGTCCCCTTCTACTAGGCTACATCTTAGCTACCCTCCAGAAAGATCTTTTTAAAATTCTAATTGGACCGTGTCACAGTCCATCTTTAAACTATCAATAAATTTGTCTATCTTCTGGGATAAAGTTCAAAATCTCTAATTAGGTCCATAATATTCTAAGATTTCAGGGTGACCAATCACTTCTTTAGCCGCCATGGCTGCCACCCCTTGTTCATTTTGCTTGAGGCATATTGACCTCCCTTAACTTCCTAGCATGTGTTCCCTGCTCTTTCATAATTTAAGTGCATTGGTTTCCTTTCTGGAAACCCTTTCCTATCATTTATCCTCATCAACTCTTGCTCCTCATTCAGGTTTAGCTTACAGTTTACATTCTCTCAGCAAAGCATTCACTTCACCCCAGACTAGGTCACACTTCCATAGCACTCTGAATTCTCCTCATGCATCTAATTATAAGTTCATTCTCTGTCCTTTGTATTAGAATTTCTAGGAAGTGAGAGACTCTGCCATTTCCCCCTGCACCTAGCATATAATTAGCATTCAATATAATTCAATATAATCTATCAATGGATAGATTAGTGACCTGATAAAAGTAGAGTGGTAACCTTTATACTGTAATCCTATCAACTCAGTATACTACAGTATACTAGCAGTGTGTCACTTAGGATGCTATTGGCTTTGTCTTCAGGTAAGCCACTTTCTACCTTACGAAATGGTTATCATAGTTCTGGGCATCACATGCAGAGAGGATAATGTCCAGTGGAGGAAGAGCAACTATAGGGTGTCTTTTTTTATAGCAAAGAATTTTTCCAAAAACCCATTATAAGGCTTCCCTTCATGTCTCATTGCCTCGCCTATCAAATTTCAAAATCTAAATAACTGTAGCTCATCTGTTAATTGTTTTTTTCAAGTAGCAATGGTATTCCATGAAGAAGCAATTAGTTCATCTTCCAAATGATACAATCACCTAAATACTTTTCCTCCAGGCAATCATCCTACTTTAGCATGCAGGCAAAATGCTTTATGCTTACTTCCCATTATGCCACAAAGAATACTAAAAAGATGTGTACTTAAATGTCAAGCTTTAATAAAATCAGTAATTTCTACTGCTTCAAGAAGGACATTCTTTAAAAAAAAAGATTTTATTTATTTATTTTGAGAGAAAGAGTGAGAGGGAGAGAGAGAGAGAGAGAGAGCACGAGTGGGGGGAAGGGCAGAGGGAGAGGGAGAAGCAGACTTCCTGCTGAGCGGGGAGCCCAACCTGGGACTTAATCCCAGGACGCTGGGACCATGATCTGAGCCATAGGCAGATGCTTAAACAACTGAGTCAATAGGTGCCCCAAGAAGGACATTCTTAAGTAAACCTGTGTGTGTGTGTGTTGTTTTTACTGCAAATGTGTCATAGAACAGAGGTCAGCAAACTATAGTCCACAGGTCAAATCTAACCCACAACTACGTTTTAAAAAATAACATTTTATGGGAATACAGCCATGCCCATTTATCTATATACCATCTGCTGATGATTTTGCTCTTCAGCTGCAGAGTTTAGCAATCAAGACAGAGACTTCATGGCCTGGAAGGTCTAAAACATTTCCTATCTTGACCTTTGTAGGAAAAATAAAATGCTGACCCCTAGCATAGAAAAGTACAATAAAAACTAGTAGAGTTTGGCATTACTGCCTTGATATGGGCTAAGAAGCCAACAGTTTTACTTGGCATGGTTTCTGCACAATCAGATCAAATGCCAACTCAGTGAAAATGACAATGTCTTATTCTAGATATTATTTATTTATTTATTTGACAGAGAGATAGCATAAGTAGGCAGAGTGGCAGGCAGAGGGAAAGGGAGAAGCAGGCCCCCCGCTGAGCAGGGAGTCCGATGCGGGGCTCAATCCCAGGACCCTGGGATCATGACCTGAGCTGAAGGCAGCTGCTTAACCAACTGAGCCACCCAGGCACCCCAATAATGTCTTATTCTAAAAATAGTTGTTATGAAAATAATATTGTTTTTATGGATGCACTAAAAGGTCTTGGGGGCTCCTTAGACCTGTGGATCACACTTTGAGACTAGCTCTCCTGAATACAATGTGCATTCTTGTCAAAATCTAATATGAATTAGTAGTTTTCTCTCTTTTCAGACAATGCAAAAATGTTAGAATGCTTTAACTCCATTTGCCCCATTCACAATTAATATGATGTTGGTGTGATATGAATTCCCTATGTATCTAAACTCTGTAACACACTGTTTTTATTTTAAGCAATTAATATCACTCCAATATTTTTTTCAAATGTTTCTTTCTGTATCTCCAATCCTCTGTCAGGGATCACTTGCCATCTATCTAAAAAACACTTTATGGTATTTTGTTTGACCGGTGGCTGGTGGTGATATATACACTCTATTTCTATTCATTTGAAAATGTCTTTATTTCACCTTCATATTGGAATATTTTGCTTTATAAAACATGATATCTTCAATATGCTGAAGTGAAATGACTGTAACTCTAGATATCATTCCATTGCTGATGGAATGGTTTCTGATGAGAAGTTAACTAAGAATCTTATTATAACTCTTTGAATGTGATCCAGAATGCTTTTTCTTTGTCTTTGACTCCCAGTCATCTTTTATGATGTTTCCTTAGAGTAATTTTCCTTATACTTATAATTCTTAGCCTCATAGAAATTTTTGTACCAGCAATTTAATATCTTTATCAGTTGGGGAAATTTTCAGTCAACTGTGCCTTTAAGCTTTGCTTCTCTCTCCCATCCCCTTCTAAGTATACTCCACTTATACTTAGACCTTTACAAAGTATCCCCTATGTCTCTTATGTTCTAATCTGTATTTTGTATCCTTGCCTTTATTTGCATTTCAATGCATTTTTTTTTCTGATTTATTGTCCACTAATTCCCTCTTCAACTCTTAATAGCTCTCATATCCCTTAAACTATTATATGAAATTCTTAAGTTTAGGTATTATATTTTTCTTCTTCTAAAATTTCAATTAGGCTCTTTTTAAAAATATCTATTTTTCCCTTGAAATTCTTCAAATTGTCTTTTTGTTTCCTTGAATGTATTAAATCATGGTTTGTATCTGTCTTAACTTTTCTATTGTTTCTATTGTTTGTTACTCTTTTTGTCTTGTGGCTTTATATTCTCATGTTCCCAGTTATTTATGACTTCGTTTAGACACAGCATATGAAAACTTGTAGACTACAATTATTGAAGCTTTCTTTTTCCAGAAGTAATTAATAATTACATCTGGGAGGCTACTATGGATATTAGACATCCTAAATCATCACGACCCAATCAGAGATTGAGGTAATTGAAACAGATTATTTTTCCTTTTTAGTGTTAGTCAATTGTCAGTTCATCCTTCCTTTTAGCTTGTAGTACCTCAGGGTTCAATCTCAGAGCCTGGGACATTTACTAGATCATCCCTCCTTGGGGACTCCAAACCCACATTACTTGTTACTCTGACCTCCACAGTTTGCCAGCAGCCCTGCTCAACCTCTTTGTCTCTCTGCCACCTTCCATAGTATCAGCAGCTAACTGTAGGAGACAAGAAGCCCCCAAAGTATGGCTCACCTTTCTGGGTTCCCTTCTCTTAGATCTTGGCTCTATATATCTACACTACTTTTAAAGCTTTCCAGTGCCTTCAGAAACCTTTAAATATTTGTCCAGCTTTTCAGCTAATTAGTCTACCATCATTGGAAGTAAATTCTGGACTAGGACATCTCTGTGATGGCCTATTCTGCATGTCACTCTTCATTACCTCATTTTGTTTGTACATACTTTCTCTTGAGTACCACGTGGTTCATATCCTATAGTATTATAATATGTTTACTTTTTAGTATCATGGATTTCAATAACAATAACAAAGTTTTCTTAAGCTCTCCATCTGCAAGTGGTATTTTCATACTTGAAGAAAGACCTTATCATTGCACTTTTATGTCTCAATCACATTCTAATCTTAATCACACAGAACTGCCCAATAATAACACTAAAACCAAAGCAGTTTGTAAAAGACATTCCATCAAATAATACACTTTTTGAGGAAAGGTATGTTTCCCTTTGTGGCATTGCAGTTTACTATGATCTGTCCCTGGACTGCATTCTGAATATAGTTTCTATGTTGAATCTAAAAAACATTCCCAATCAAGCAGCATTTCTTGGACACTATAATAATTCTTGCCATTTATCTTTAATAACTTTTTTGGTTTCTTGACTGTATCATGTACTGATTACAAAATTAAATATGCCAATGCCATGGCCCCATTGTAGTTTATCCAAGGATTGGCTATAAGAAAAAACATAGTTATAGAATGATTATTATGTTGATGATTATCTGTGAGTTGTAGAGAGATTTAAGCTAGTTACAAGCCAGATACTGATCTAGAAGGTGAAGAATAGTGAATTTTACTGAAGAATAGTGAATTTTAACTGGAGTATAAAAAGACTATAAAAGCAAATTTTTTTTTTAAATCTGGTATATATATTGCCTAGAAAAGTAACCTGAATTAAATGCTTTATTAATCTCTTATAATAACATGATTGTACAATGGATGCTAAAGTAAAACATATTTGTGCAAATAGTTCTAAAAGTGAAAATTAACTTCTTATTCTATACTATCCTAGCTTTAACATGTACCACAGTTTTTTAACTTAAACTCTTAGAAATAATGATGTAATATATATATATATATACTTAGTTATATTAATTAGTTTAATAATGCCATAATATATAACAATATTTTAAATAATACTAAGAAAATATAAATAATTTATGTAATAATATAATATGTAAAATATATTTGATAATTACATATATAAATCTATATGTATTGATATGTATATATATGAATGCATATGTGTGTTTTATTTTTTTAATTCAACAAAATTCTTGTACAGATTACCTCATTTACTCCTCACAAAAATAGAGAACTGAGATCAGGAGAAACTTCACAGAAGTGACTCAACCAGTGAATAGTTGAATTGAGATATGAACCCAGGCTTATCAGATTCCTCAAACCATGCTTTTCTCACTATACCACATTGTCAAATAGGAGGAAAAAATTGCAAAATCAGATATTTGTTTATAAACATATATAGTTTATGAAATATTGTGCAAGGACTTCTGGTTAGGACTAGGATAGTTAATTGGTAAAAAGTTCTTTAGGAAACACATCTTTGAAATTTTTTCAAATTTTCTATTTTATCAAGGTGCATAAAATCTCTAAAGTTCAGGATTTATATGAATGATAAATAATGTAATTGTTGCATGAAAATTATTGAACCATGTGTGACATGCTAGCCTGTCTAGATTATTATCCTGAGGAGAGGCTCTCCCATTTAGTAGCTCCAAACTGTCCCCCATGGACACAGACCAGTAAAAACTATAGTACTTTCCTTTGGCCTAAGAAGAAAGCTAAATGTAGTATTAATATTTTCAGCAGACTCCTTTAGCAATTACAGTCTATAATCACTCACGTGGGATCGAGCATATGTTGTGCTGAATTGTCATTTGTCTTTCTAGATTAAAAGCAAGTAAGCATCTTGCCTGCAATAATCACTCAGAAAATACTGATTGATGTGAAATCAAAGAGCTCCCTCTTATCAGATCTGTGTGTGCTACTTTGATCTTCAGACCTCTACCCTCCCCTTACTCCTTCCATCATTAGTAATTCCCTGCTCTCATGTCCTGGATAGCATCATGTTTTAACACATCTTCTCATTGCTCGCAAGAAAAATAAGTTATGGAGAAAATAAAGCAAAAGTTTATTTCTTACAGGTTTAAATATAAAAGATTTTTTTTGTCCTACTTTCTTTTTTGTTTTTACTGCTGTTCTTCATTCTTTTTTTTTTCTAATACCTTTACCCAGATGCTCACTTGAGGTCACTTCAAGGTCACTTGGAGACTAAGAAATAAAACCCCTGAATACTTTGAGTTTGTAATTTTGCAGACCTGAGATTTAGTCATTTCTTCCCTCTATTCTAATTCTACAGGTACAATTAAAAACTATTATACATTTCATATATTGGAATATGATCTAGTTGCAAAAAAAATGAAGAAGGTCTATATGTGATGATATAAATAATTTACAAGATTTATTGTTAAATAAAAATTAAGATCTAAGACTGTGTGAACAGTATAATCTCATTTGTAAAATATGGCAAAATTATTTGAGTATATATATACATACTTTTATATGCATTGACTATGAATAGAATGTTATTTGAGAGTAGTTTCTGAGTTCTGTGGTAAAAGGGAGACACTTCTTTGTACCATACAAAATTCTTACGAAATTCTCAAGGTAATTTCGACCAAAAAAAAGTTAATAAAGTGACACAGTTCAAGAGTTCTCTAGATATGATTATATAGAATATAACATATCCATCCACCCATCCATCCATCCATCCATCCAGAAACCACTTATTAAACCTCCATAATGTGCTACCTTTTAAACTTGAGTTATTGTTGGGGAGAACAGTGGGAAGCAGGGGAGTCAGTGTGCTTCCAGGACACAAGTAGAGGGGTGGTATCAGCATTTCCGAAAGTTGAAAATGAATGCTTGTCTGGTCCAGATGAATTTCACAGTCTGTGTCCATGTTGCCCTAGTGCTCATTAGTGGTCTCAGCTGAAGGGTTTAATTGCTCATGTTGGGAAGTAATGGAGAGCTTGTTGAACCTTGGTAGTAACTGCTTGATTGGATTAGCTAGAACACCATTTCACAGGGAGCAAGCTAGAGATTGTGGAAACAGAGTTGTGAGACATCGAGGGGCATTACAAAGTTTAGATGCTAGAATGAAATAATCAGAATCCTATAGCAGAGGAATCCTTTGAGACTGAGCTCATCCTTTTTCACTGGCCATCTTTATGTACCTTAACAAGGCTATGTGTGAACCTTTTCTGTCAAAAATAATGTCAATAGTATGCATACTGGTATGCATATAAACTACTTAGCATACAAATAAACATTATAAAGAAGCAATTAGCTTCAAGACAACTAAGAATTATAGTTAATGCTTGAAAACATGCTATGTGTGAAAACTACACTTACTCTATCATTAACCTAGATATATTATTATGAAAAATTTCATTGTAAATCTAGCATTTAAAATGGTGACAATACAATTTTTTTAGATATAATAAATTGTAATATATGCTGTCCTTTAAATCTTCATTTAAAAAAAAAGTCTTCAGAAGATCAGAAAGCCAAAGAGACTATTAACTCAGTTTTCATTACACACCTCCTCTGCATTTGAACTTAATGCATAGTGTCATATTCCCCCTACCCCCAATTCCTGTCTCTCTATAGGATATATCAGACTTTGTTTAAGTAGATTTTGTGTTTTACTGCTATTTGGTTTCCAAGTGAATGATTTTTTCCTTTGAGATTCAGGTCTTATTCTTTACCTCTTGAGCCATTTTATTAATATATATATTTTTTATAACTGGCCTGTCAGACAAAAGATTAATTCCTATAAATAAAAAGAATAATACCCATTGGATTTTGCCTACTGCAGTCTACCAGATTAACTTTTTATTATTATTACTTTCAAAGAAAGAATGTATCTTATTTTGGCACAGTACTTGGAGAATTGGCTTTTTTTTTTTTTCTTTTCCAAATTGAAAATCATTAGCTATGCTATCTGAAGAGGATAATGGTCTATCACAGACAAAACTTGCTTTAGCTTTTCTTTTTTTCTTTGCTGTTGCTCTGTGGTATTGGCCTCTTCTGGATTTGCACAGTAAAACCTTTCTATATTTCTTACCCAAACAGGCTTTTCCAACAAATCTCGAGATTTAGGAAGTCACTGTTGCTTCCAGGAATTTATGTTGCCCAAAGCTAGCAAACAGACTTAGCCAATATTACAGAATGCTCTGGGCTACAAGAAAGCTGTTATTTGACCAGATGTTATTACAGAGTAGAAAAACAGATTACTTTTTATATTTTGGTTCTACAGAAACCTTCATAACATAGTTATACCTAAGGAAATACAGAAATTCATTTGTCAGAAAACACTTTAGCTAAATGGTATCAAACACTAGCTGTGTCCTTGCCTAGCCATATAAAAACTCATGCTTATGACTTGACTTTATGGAAAAAAAATTAAATGCCAAGGCCAAAATGTAGCTAATTTTAAGTGTAGCTACTCACTAGACTCTATTAAGCTACTGTATTATTACCAGCACAAATTATTGTTTTTCTGCCCGAATCTGTATTCTCCTTATTTGAAAAGGGAGTCAGCCTACACTCCAATGAAACCTTGCATGTTATAGTTATTGTTAGGACTCCTTTAGAATTTCTCTTACAAAGTGTTCATTTGGGTTTTGCATGAGAACAAAAACTAAGCTACCAGAAAACCAGTTAACATGAACTGATGCTCTTCTATGATTAATTCTTAACAAGAAATTATTGTCTTTCATTCTCATAGTTTTTCTCATGAAAGGTTTGAGTACTTTTCATGTTTCATTTTTATTTTCCATTTTATTCATTTTAAAATTAGTGAAGAAAAAACATACTGGCAAAAAGTTAAAAAAAATCAGCACATATAGAATAAAAATTATAAGTTCCCCTTCACACTTTTACCAACTCTACATAACAATTTTATTCCTTCCCCCCATATAGCCACTATGCTTGCAGAATATTCTCAGTTTACATTTATATACTCTCACAGATTCTAATTTTCCACTTCTAATACATCAAATAACCAAGCTATTGGAAATTTTTTTCTGAAGTAAAATTAAATGAATAAAGTAATGACCTGAATCAAATGCTTGTGCTTTATTGTTTGAACTTAGTGACATTTCTTGGCTTCTTAGAAATATATTTTTTTATGTGCCTTTCTGAGTTCTTAATAATTGTAGTTGCCAAATAAGTAACCACTGGGTAAATATTGTGTTTTTGTAGTTTTATTTTAGTGTTGCTTATTTTATTTCTTCCTACTTGAAATTGAGTTTTTGCTATCATTAGTAGTGTTAGGCATATGTATGAATCAAGTCAGTTGACCTACAGCCATAGTCATGATGGATTTATATCCTCACAGCTACTTTCAACTGTTTTCTTGATCACTCATAATGCCCCTTTATAATAATGTTCTGTTGTCTTTATTCTGCACCTGTCTTTTAGCTCACTTAAACTGCTAGTCCAAATGATGAAATCATCCAATATAATTATTTAGTAACTGTAAAACTAAGTTCTTCAACAAAATTTTTTTGCTAAATTCATCTATGAAGTGTTGAATTAATATATTTGAATAAAAAATCTACATTTTAAAAAATTAAATTATTTTAATTAGACAAATATATTTATGAGCAATACATGATCCATACAAGTGTTATTTTAAATTTATCATTATTGTTTTGTCTTTTGTTTTTTAAGTTTTTATTTAAACTCCAGTTAATTAACATACAATGTAATATTAGTTTCAGGTGTACAATACAGTAATTCAACACTTCCACACAACACCCACTGCTCATCACAGCAAGTGCACTCTTTAATCCCCATCACCTATTTTACTGGTCCCCCCCCACCAACCTCCCCTCTGGTAACCATTAGTTTATTCTCTATAGTTACATTGGAAAGAAACAAATACATGGAGGTTAAATAACATGCTACTAAGTGATGAATGACTCAATCAAGAAATCAAAGAAGAAATTAAAAATACATGGAAAGAAATGCAAATGAAAACATAACAGTCTCAAACCTTTGAGATGCAGCAAAAGCAGTCCTATGAGGGTATTATATAGCAATACAAGCCTACCTCCAGAAGCAAGAAATATCTCAAATAAACAACCTAACCTTATACATAAAGGAGCTAGAAAAAGAACAAGAAACAAAGACACCTCAAGCCAGCAGAGGGAAGGGATTAATAAAGATTAGGGCAGAAATAAATGATATAGGAGCTAAAAAAAAAATAGAACAGATAAATAAAACCAAGAGCTGATTCCTTGAAACAATTAATAAAATTGATAAACCTCCAGCCAGACTTATCAAAAAAAGAGAAAAGACCCAAAGTAAATAAAATCACAAATGAGAGAGGAGAAATAACAACCAACACCACAGAAATAAGAGAATATTATGAAAAACTATATGCCAACAAATTGGACAATCTAGAAGAAATAGGTAAATTCCTACAAACATAAACTACAAAAACCAAAACAGGAACAAATAGAAAACTTGAATAGACTGAAAGCCAGCAATCAGTAATCAAAAAATTCCCAACACACACAAGTCCAGGGCCAAATGGCTTCACAGTTGAATTCTACCAAACATTTAAAGAAGGGTTAATACCTAATCTTCCCAAACTATTCCAAAAAATATAAATGGAAAGAAACCTACAAATTCATTCTATGAGGCCAACATTACCCTGATACCAAAACCAGTTAAAGACTCCACTAAAAAAGAGAATGATAGGCCAATAGCCCTGATGAACATGGATGCAGAAATTCTCAAAAAATACCAGCAAACCAGATCCAACAATATATGGAAAGAATCATTCACAATGATCAAGTGGGATTTAGTCCAGGGATGCAAGAGAGGCTCCACTTGCAAGTCAATCAATGTGATATACCACATTAATCAAAGAATACCAGAATAGCCACAACAGTCTTGAAAAAGAAAAGTGAAGTTGGAGGCATCACAGTTCCAGATTTCAAGCTGTATTACAAAGCTGTAGTGACCAAGACAGTATGGTACAGGCACATAGGTCAATAGGACAGGATAGAAAATGCGGAAATGAATCCATAACTATATGGTCGATTAATCTTTGACACAGCAGGAAAGAATATGCAATGGAAAATAATTAGTCTCTTCAACAAATAGTGTTGGGAAAACTGGACAGCAACATGGGTGATGGGCATTAAGGAGGGCAGGTGATTTGATGAGCACTGGATGTTCTACTGAACTGATAAATCATTTAACATATCAAAAACCAATGATGTGCTATACCTTGGCTAATGGAACTTAAATAAATAATAATAATAAAAAAGAATGAAACTGGACCACTTTCTCACACCAAACACAAAAATAAATTCAAAATGGGTTAAAGATCTAAATGTGAGACAGGAAACTATTAAAATCCTAGAGGAGAACACAGTTAGAGTAGAACACTCTTTGACATTGGCCGTAGCAAATTCTTTCTAGGTATATGTCCTGAGGTAAGGGAAATAAAGGCAAACATAAACTATTGGGACTACATCAAAACAAAAAGCTTCTGCACAGTGAAGGAAATTATCAACAAAACCAGAAGGCAACCTACAGAATGGGGGAAGATAATCACAAATAACATATCTAGTTAAAGGTTAGTATCCAAAATATATAAAGAAGTTATAAAACTCAACACCCAAAAAATGATTAATCCAATTAAAAAAGAACAGACATTTTTCCAAAGAAGATATCTACATGGCCAAAAGACACATGAAAAGATGCTCAACATCGCTCATTATCAGGGAAATACAAATCAAAATGACAATGAGATATCACTTCACACCTGTCAGAATGGCTAAAATCAACAACACAAGAAACAACAGATGTTGGCAAGGATGTGGAGAAAGGCGAACTCTCTTACACCATTGGTGGGAATGCAAGCTGGTGCAGCCACTCTGGAAAACACTGTGGATGTTCCCCAAACTGTTAAGAGGAGAACTACCCTACAATCCAGCAATTGCACTACTAGGTATTTATCCAAAGAATACAAAAATACTAATTCAAAGGGATACATGCACCCTTATGTTTATAGCAGCATTAGCTACAGTAGCCAAATTATGGAAACTGCTCAAGTGTCTATTAACTGATGAAGGGAAGAAGAGGTGAGATAGATAGATAAGATATATCTATATGTAATAGGATATTACTCAGCCATGAAAAATAATGAAATCTTGCCATTTGCAATGGCATGGATGGAACTAGAATGTATTATGCTACATGAAATAAGTCAGTCAGAGAAAGACAAATACCATATGATTTCACTCATGTGGAATTTAAGAAATAAAACAAATGAGCAAAGGGGGAAAAGAGAAGGACGCAAACCAGACTCTTAGGAAAGAAATAGTCTCAGCAGAATCTACATTTAATTAATAACTAATTACCAAATGATTTAGTAAATTCATTTTTTAGTTAAGCTTTATTTTGAGAAAATTATAGATTTATACACAGTGGTAAGAGATAATAGAGAATCTGTGCACCCCCTACCGTGTTTCCCCCAACAGTGACATCTTGCAAAAATTCTAGTACAATATTATAACCAAGGTATTCACATTGCTACAAGATACAAAATACCACCTTCACCATATAGATCCTTCCTATTTTCTTTCATAGTCACACCTACTTCTACCTCCTCAGCCCTTGACTAACACTGATCTGTTCTCCATGTCTATAATCTTGTCATTTCAGGAATGTTCTATAAAAGGAATCATGCAGTTTGTAACCTACAATTGGCTTTTTCATTCAGCATAACCTTCTGGTGATCCATCCAAGTTGTTGAATATCTGTGTAAATAGTTTGTTTCTTTTTATTGCTAAAAATTTTTCCATGATATGGATCTACCTGTTTGTTTAACCATTTACAAGTTAAAGGGTGTGTCTTGATTACAGTTTGGGGCCCTTACAAATACAGGCGCTACAAACATTTATGTACGGATTCTTGTGTGAACATGAATTTTAATTTTTCTAGGATAAATGCCCAAAAGTGCAAATGTTGGGTTGTGTGGTAGTTTCATGTATAGGTTTTTTAAAAACTGCCAAATGTTTTTGAGAATGGATACACTGTTTTACATTCCCACTAACAATGTATAAATGATCCAGTTTCTCTACATCTTTGCCTGCCCTTTTGGTGTTAGTACTATTTTTATTTTAGCCATTCTGATAGTGTGTTGTGATAGTTACTGAGTTTTAGTTTACAGTTCCCTGAAGACTAATGATGTTGAACATCTTTTCATGTGCTTATTACCATCTGCATATTTTCTGAGGTGAAATATCTCTTTGTGACTTTTGCCCATTTTTTCATTGAATTTTAGGGTTTTTTAAATTTTTGCTGTTGAATTTTAAGAGTTCTTTATATACTGGATACCAGTTACTTGGCAAGTGATTTGCAAATACTTTCTCCCAGTCTGTTGCTTGTCTTTCACCCTCTCAACAAGGTCTTTAGTTGAGCAAAAGTTTTTAATATTGATGTAGTCTAACTTATCAATGTTTCTTTTGTGGTTCATTATTTTGTGTCAGGTCTAAGAACTCTTCACCTAATTCTAGATCCTAAAGAATTTCCCCTATGTTTTTTCCTAAATGTTTCAAGTTTGTACATTTTGCATTTATGTCCATGATTCATTTTGATTTAATTTTCATGAAAAGTGTGAAGTTTACTTCGAGATTTTTTTTTATTGTTTATGCATTTGTTTGTTTTTGCCTATTGATGTCCAGTTGCTCCAGTAATTGTTGAAAAAGCTAAAAGCCGGGGTGCCTGGGTGGCTCAGTCATTAAGCGTCTGCCTTCAGCTCAGGTCATGATCCCAGAGCCCTGGGATCGAGCCCCGCATCGGGCTCCCTGCTCAGAGGGGGGGGGTCTGCTTCTCCCTCTGTTACTCCCCTGCTTGTGTTCCCTCTTTTGGAAGCTTTCTCTGTCAAATAAATAAATAAAAGATCTTTAAAAAAAAAAGAAAAAGAGAAAGCTAAAAGCTATGCTTCCTCCATTAAATTGCTTTTGTACTTTTGTCAAAAATTAGGTGGGTATGTTTGTATGGGCCTTTTTCTAGGTTGTATACTCTGTTCCATAAACCTATGTATCTACCTGTCTTGATTACTACAGCTATATAATAATTCTTAAAATCAGGATGATTGCTTCCCCCCCACTTTTTTTTTTTTTTACAAAATTGGTTTAGCTATTCTAGTTTCTTTGATTTCCCTATCTATTTTAGAATAATCTTGTCTATATCTACCAAAAAAATGCTCTATTTTTATAGGCATTTGTTAAACCTGTCTTTAATTTAAGCAGAATTGGCATCTTGGCTAAGTCTTCTAAGTCCTGAGCACAATATTTCTCTCCATTTATTTAGATCTTCTTTTAGTTCTTTCATCAATGTTTTGTAGTTTTTAGTGTCTAAGTACTGCATGTGGTTTGTTATATTTATACCTAAATATTTCATTTTTGAACAATTATAAATCTTATTCTTTTTTTGACTTTATTGTTCAAGTGTTCATTGCTAGTATAAATAAATTCAATATTTTTGTGTGTATCTTATATCCTGTGACTTTGCTGAACTTTTTAATTCTAGCGAGTTTTTTGGTGGGTGACTAGGGATATTCTATGTAGACAACCATGTCATCTACAAATAGGAAGTTTTATTTTTTCCTTTCCAATGTGTATGCCTCTACTTCCTTTATTTGCCTTTTTAAAAAAAAAAGACTTTATTTATTTATTTGACAGAAAGAGACACAGTGAGAGAGGGAACACAAGCAGCGGGAGTGGGAGAGGGAGAAGCAGGCTCCCCACTGAGCAGAGAGCCTGATGCAGGGCTCGATCCCAGGACCCTGGGGTCATGACCTAAGCCGAAGGCAGACGCTTAATGACTGAGCCACCCTGGCACCCCTCCTTTATTTGCCTTTTGTACTGGCTATAACTTCTGGTACTATCTTGAGTCAGACCAGTAAGTGTAGACATCATTACTTTGTTCACCATTAAGTATCATGTTAGTTCTAGGTTTTTCATAGAGGCTTTTTATCAAGTTGAGGAAGTGCCCCCTCTATTTCTACTTCATGAATTCATGCTTAATTTTGTCAAAAACTTTTCTTCTTTAAATCATATGATTCTGAGATTTTTCTTCTTTTACCTATTACTATGGTAGATTTCATAGATTGATGTTAGAATACTGAATCAGCCTTGCATCCCTGTAATAAACCCCACTTGTTTGTGATACAAAATTCTCCTATATATGATGAATTCTATTTGAAAATATTTTATTAAGAATTTTTGTACCTATATTTATGAGGGATATCTGTCTGTAGTTGTGTTGTTATGTTGTGGTTGTTGTTGTTTTTTTTTTTTTGGTACTACCTTTGTCTGGTTTTGATACTGCTGTAGTACTAGTTTCATAAAATGAATTGGGAAATGCTCCTTTCTCTTTTACCTTCTAGAAAAGATTCTGTACAATTTGTACTAATTCTTCTAGGAAGATTTGGCAGAATTCTCCAGTGAAACCATTTTGAGTTTAGATATTTCTTTGGGAGGATTTTTAAATTACAAATTCAATTTCCTTAATTGTTACAGAGTTATGAAAATTATAGATGTCATGTTGGATAGATTGAGTGTTTAGTGAATTTCAAGGAGTTAGTACCTTCCATTTAAACTGCCATATTATGTATGGAAGGATGAACATATAGTATTTCTTTCTTATCCTTCTGATGTCAACAAGGTTAATAGGGAGTTACAAATATATAGATGGAAATCACAGAGATGAGATTACCTATATATTTAGAGAGAAGAATGAGAAAGAAAGCAGACAGAGTGACCAGAGAGATAGGGAAAAAATCAAGAGTACAGTGTCCGAAAAGCCCAGGGAAGAAGATAATTTTAAGAAGAGGAAATATCCCAGAGGGTTAAGTGAGTTAAAGACTGAGACATGTCCATTGATTTAAACAGCAAGGAGGCTACTGATGAGATTGACACCATGGCAAGATCAATACAGTGAATCAGTAGAAGCAGAGGCTGAATTGGGTTGGATTGAGGTACAAATAGGAAGTAATGAAGTGGAGGTGGTGGCAGTAGGCAGTTCTTTCAAGGGCTTTTGCAGAGGAGGAATAAGATAGGGAGACCTTAAAAAGGAACCAGGACACTACATCAAAAATTATTGATGTATTATATGTTGGCTAATTGAACATAATAAAAAAATTGTATTTGAGAACAAAAAAAGGAACCAGGAGATGATTTTGGTTTTCTTACTTAATTTTTAACATTAGATAAACATTGCCATCTTGGAATGTTCTCTGGGAAGAATCTAAAAACTAGAGAGAAGTTATAAGCATTTAAAATATAATTATCAAAAAGGTAAAATCATAACAGACAAATGAAAACATAAAGTCAAAGATTTTTATATAACTCATTAATTAATGAAGGCAGCAGTGAGATAGTAGGACCTGTTCCTGCATCATCCAGATGCTAAGATATTTATATGCAATAAACAAAAATATGTTAGGATAAGATGACTAGGTTAGGTGTAAAGCTTGGCTATGTCCAACAGGCCATAAATCACTGTGATTATCAGTTCTACCAGCCAGAAATTATTTGCATCTCTATCCAACAAAAATATACTCATTAAGATATGTCTTCTCTAAATCTTGGTCTTTGGACTTTTGATAAGTAGTAAACATATGAGGTGGATTAAATACATTCCAACTGATTTGGCCTTTTAGATAATTTTTTGATAAGATACATTAGAAATGCTGGATAACTATGGAGTAAGATGCCCAAGATAACAAGAGGACAGTGTTCTGACCTTGGATGCACATTGGAATCTCCCAGAAAAGTTTTAAAAAGTACTTAAACCCTGTCCCACACTGAGGGATTCTGATTTAATTTGTGTGGAGTGGAGCCTGAACAAAAGCCAAAGCTGAACAGTGGCAGAAGGTGTGCTAACAGGAGTGCAGGTGAGAGAATTAGCCTTAAAGAAAAGGATGATCGCTCTTGTTCTGTAGAAAAGGAGCAAGAGTGGACTGTGGATGCAAGTTCATAGATTTGGAGGAAAAAATCATGGCTGTTTTATTTCAACGCAGTGAGAAAGCAGATACAGTTTCTTTGAAATGGAGCGAAATTTTAATTGGGTTAAATAGCGTCACCTTTCTTTGTTATTTCCTATGTGCATGGACAGAAAGAACATTTTAAGGTAAATTTAATGGTCTTCATAGAATATTAGTTGTTAAATTCATCTTATTTAACTTAGCTTCTTAGGTATTCTCCACTTACAAATGTGATTTCTTTTTTTTTTTTTTAGAAATTTAATTTTTAATTTTTTTTTTTTTATTAAATAGGCTCCATGCCCAACAGGGGGCTTGAACTCGTGACCCTGAGATTCAAAGTCACATGCTCTGCTGACTGAGCCAGCCAGGCACCCCGCAAATGTGATTTCTTAAACAAGAGCCAGTTTTGAAAGCAAAAACCCAGTGACAAATGACTGTTTCAACTCCTAATGTGAGACTAAGTTGTCTCCATGGCCTAATTTCTAAATGCACATGATAGATGGTAGTCATAACAATGATGCTTTTTCCTAAGTGAAACTCATGTTTTTTTGCTGCAGTGTTTGGACTTGTACCCTTTCTCAATTAAGATAATGCTTTGAAATGCCAAAAAACAAGACTAAAATACTATGAGGATCACCATGAAACAGACTGAAGAGTGAGTATACATGGCCCACTTGCAGAGTTCAACACTTACGACCCCCTGTGTCTGAGAACCATTTGCACCAGCCTATAGGTGCTTCTGCCAGACTGGGAGCTCTTGAAGGACAAGCTCTTGACTGTTCTTCTTGGTAAAATCTCAGTATTTGACAAAGTTCTGGCATTTGTTTTGTGCTCAATAATATTTGCTGAATGAACAAATGTATTATGGTTATGATGCCCACAATTGTTGCAGTGTCTACAGAAATCATTACAATTCAAAGCACACAGGTTCAGAGTTAAGAAGACTGAAAATTTCTTAATATGGCACATGCTAAAGTTCAGTAGTTTATTTATAGGACGATTTTGTTTCTGCTTCTCTCCCACGTTGCTGTAAATTTTAAACATCACTCTGTCACGCATGCAAAGTGCTGATCTAATTGGCCTATAAGAGCACTGTGTTCCCTTTCAGCATCATAAAGATGTGATATGGATAATCCACTTAGAGCCTCCCCTTCTGTGCTACTATATTTAAAATAGCTTGTTGCATTGTTCATGGGGATTTATAAAATGAGTTTCTAGGAAATGAGAAATCATTGAGTGCTAGTGTGCTTTTCACTTTCTGCTGAGCCTTTAAAAGGATTTACCTTTGTCGCTGTGGGGCTGATTTCCCTTGACATTTTGTCACCATCTGTAGTCCAGCAATGCAGAAACAGGAATTCTCTCAGGAAAAGCTTTAGAAAAGATGAGGTCCCTTCTCTACTTCTTCAGTGCCACTCCATGAACCCTTTCTCTCAGGGGCCGTATCTGGCTTCCTCGAGCTCCACATTGTTATTTCTAGCGGAGAGCACAGTCTCCAAGGAGGGAAGGACTTCAGAAAGCTTTCTCTGCCATCTGTTCCTCCGTGGTGTTGAGTGTTGTGTTTCCTAAGAACAGCAAATAACTGTGTTAGAGTGCACAATACCTTCACGAGTCTCAAAATTTCTACGCCTTGATTCAGTACAATTCTAACTCTGAATGAGAGCACGCAGCCTTCAAGGCATGTAAGGCATTTTAGAAGCATCGTTTTAGGCAATTATTCTCATTATTACTGCAGCAGGTAATGATTATCATTGCCCTCATTTTATAGTAAAGAAAAAGAGTTAAAGAGAGTTTATGTTTAAGTTCCCATTGCTCATAAGGGATAAAAGAAGATAAAAACCCATCTTTATATATATGTGACTCTGTCTTCTATATATATATGTACATATATATATATGTACATATGTATCTACATATATATATGTAGAAGACTCTGTCTTCTACAAAACATGGACAGCCAAAAGTTTCATAAAAGCATGTATCTCAGGCTCTTTTCTTACAAAATCTCAACATGGCATAATTAGCCCATAAATATAAATATTTATACCTTATTAGGATCACATTTTTCTTGGATATTCAATTTAGTGTCTAGAAGAGAGTTCACAGCCAGGAATCAAATACACTGCTCAAGAAATCTCTTAAGTGTCTCTTTTAATTTGGAAGATTTAGATTGCTTCTTAGCATTTCATTGATGATTGTTATAATTTTGTATTGAAAAATCTATGGAGTAGCCACCAGGTGTTGAATGCCTACTCTACCAAATGCCATATTCACTATCACTCCAAAGTGAGTGATATTATCATAATTTTACAGATGAAGAAATGGAAGCTTACAGAAGTGAAGTAATTTTTTCAAGTTCGCTAAGTTGGGAAGTGGTGAACGCGGAATTTAAACCCAGGTCTGACTGACTTCCAGACATTTTCCAACATGTCACCCTGACTCAGCACAATTATGTGAATGTTCTACCTGTCAAGAACTTTGTTCTCCTCAGGTAAACATAATTGATTCAGTGTGAGAATTGTTAGATCACCATCCACACAAATATACATTTTTCACTTTATTCTTTTGCATATCTTTAGTATGATAGCTTGAATACAGAAATTTGTTTTTAACTCATTCATGCAACTCTAGGGACTATCACTGGGTTGTCTCATTTTCAAAAAGTTAAGGGGAAATGAAATAACAAATGACTGTAAGAATAGGAAAAGAAAACACTTTGCATGCTAACACCTAAATCTCAAATGGAGCATCAGTTTTAAAATGTGTTAAAGCAGATTAGCTTTAAAAGGTTTAGCCATTAGGGATTTTTTCCATTGCCAGTAATATGGTCAATTGAAACTAGTTAGAATATTTTAATAGAAGTTTTCTTTTCATTAGAATTATTTCAAGCCTGGATATAGTCTCCAACTAATAAAGATAATCATAAAATACTTTAGGGCCCTATTTAAGAAGATGGGAGTGAGTAGGGCAAGTTGCAGAATTTTATTCTTGACTGAGAAGGAAAAGAAGGCATTATTTCTGTTTTATATGGAAAATTAACTGCCTAAATGCGATGCCAGCAAGAAAATAAGAGCACACAGCAGTAAAAATCTGCATCTCATTTGGGGAATTTGTGTTCAGTTCTCCCTGAGCATAAAATGGCACAGGATTTCTTTGGCACACAGCAAGTCAGACGAACATGGTCTCTGAAGAGGTGAAAAACAGAAGAACATAATGATACGCTCGGCCACTCAAAGCTCAAATAGCAACATATTTTATTTTTGTACATGGGAAACTTCAGTGAACTTGGAAACATACCTCTTTCAGTTTTGCAACATTCTTTCTGTTAGGTCAGGAGCGAATAGCAAAATGATCATGTACATGCCCAGCTTCTAAATGAGAACAGTTAATCTAAAGAAATTAGGGAACATGAACATGTGACCTGAATCAGCTTTTCTTCTCCCTGAAGTCTTTCTTCTGAGAATATTAAATAATGATATATGCACATATGCAGAATATTTTCTTTAAAAAATTAGATATATAAGTTATAATTTTGGACCCAACCAAAAATGAGGTATGAGCCAGGACTATAATTACAACACCTCTGCATTTAATATCCTCTACCTAGAAAATAGAGATAATGACATCTGACGATATAGGGCACAGTACAAGGTTTTGCAGGTGAACATGTGCTGAATTGTTTTAACCCATCCGCACATTCTAGAAGCGAAAAGGAACAGCCTCATTCTGCAGAGAAACAGTGTAACAGGAGTCTGAAAGGTTGAAGGACTACCCATAGTTAACAGCGACGTTGTTTCAGCCCCAGAAGTGAGGTTTGTGTGACAGTGCTGGCCCGGATGTCCCGGCTCACAGGCCTCTCTGGCATGGCGCTGGCACCAGAGAGCATCCTCTGAAAGCACCTGATCCTGCTTCTGTGGAGAACAGAGGTCCCTGTGGCTGAATTCTCCTGAGTCTGCAGCCACATGGCTGCCCACTAGCTGCATTTGTGAACAAAAGGCTCTTGTTTGAATAATATACCTATCAAATTCTTTGACAATATGGCAAGGATTGATTGGTGCATCACACTGGATGATCTATAGAAACTCAAGAAACCGTCTTTTTTTTTTTTTAATTTTTTTTATTCTTATGTTAATCCCCATACATTACATCATTAGTTTTAGATGAAGTGTTCCATGATTCACTGTTTGTGCATAACACCCAGTGCTCCATGCAGAATGTGCCCTCCTCAATACCCACCACCAGGCTAACCCATCCTCCCACGCCCCTCCCCTCTAGAACCCTCAGTTTGTTTTTCAGAGTCCATCGTCTCTCATGGTTCGTCTACTCCTCCGATTTCCCCCGCTTCATTCTTCCCCTCCCGCTACCTTCTTCTTCTTCTTCTTTTTTTTTTCCTTAACATATATTGCATTATTTAAGAAACCGTCTTTTATTTTGAGAACATTTCATAGTGCATGCCTGCTCCATTTCTAGCCCCCTTTCCTAAGTGGAAAAGGTGAAAGACAGGAGTAGAAACAGGAAACTATAGAACTATTTGGGAAAAGTGCCTATAGGAGTGACATGTATGATGTTGATTTTATGGCCATACAGTAAATAAAGATTGATAAAAGCAATTTGAAAATCATAAAAAAATTATTGACGCATTTTCTTCCCTGGAAAATGGTAGCTTCTATTTTTTGTTTAATATTTAAACCCATTCTGGGAGGAGAAATAGAAATATCAGGAGAACTGATGAAACTTTTTTTTAAAAAAGGAATTGTTTTATAATGCTTTAGAAAAATGCATGGCAAGGAGACACAGCCTTGTTCCTGAGGGCTATGGCATCCATTTTAGGAGTTCTGCAGAAGAAATGATGGGGCGGGTTGGGGGGGGCGGATTGTAGTGCATATGTCAGGTTTAGGGATAATATGCCAGAGGGATAAAATTCAGGATGTCTTTATATCATTCTGGAGCCGAAGTCGAGGTGAAGAATGGCCTTAAGTGGTGAATCTAGAATTAAATGACAAGAAATTAAATGTAACACAAAAATAAAACATAGAATGACCTTGATGGTCAATGCTATTTATGCATTTGTAGTTTTTTTTGCTTTAGGTCTTTATACCAGGAAACTCTATGGGCCTTTGTGCCTTAATTTGTGCTGGCTTGTCAAGGGCAAGATAGTGCTTGTATTCATTTCACCCGAGGACCTAAAAATCTGTCAAAATTTAATAAAGTTGACTAGAATGCAGGCAGAGTCACAGTGGGAATGTATTTGAAAAATTCAGCATTGTAAGACTGTATCTCACTTTGATCAGGAGGTTATAAAGTAGCGAGGGTACGTTTGCCTGTGGCTTTGTCTCAGAATCTAGGGCCTGCATACCTGATATCACATGTGAGCCTTAAACCCCATGCAGAATAAACATGGTGGGATGACTATGCATTCATATGAGCATGCAACGACTTTGACTGCTGTTTTGTTAAGTTCATCCAGTAAGGGGGCGGCAGAATCAGTAGTAGTTAGCAAGAGTTTTTAGTCTGGCTGATGAGACACAACCAGTTAAGTAAATCTATTGATTTAAAGCTACTGAGGAACTTGTAACTTGAGTAGATATATTCAATGACCAGTTATATCATCATTCCCTCCAGTCTGAGGGGAGCGTATCAGTTTGCTGGGGCTGCCATAACCAAATACCACTGACTGGGTGGTTTTAACAACAGGGTTTATTTGCTCACAGTTCTGAAGGCCACAAGTCCAGGATCAAAGTGCCAGCAGTGTTGGTTTCCTCTGAGGCCTCTCTCCTTGGCCTGCAGATGGCCGCTGGCTTGCTACCTCTTCATGTGGTCTTGCCTCTGTGCATGTGCACCCCTGTGATCTCTTTGTGTGTCTCAATTTCCTCTTCTTATAAGGACACCAGTCAGATTGGATTAGGCCTGCTGAAATGGCCTCATTTTAACTTAATCATTTCTTTAAAGGTCCTATTTCCGAATACAGTCACATTCTCAGGTACCTGGTAATAGAGCTCCAATATACAAATTTAGGGAGAGACACACCATTCAGCCCATTACAGAAGTAAGTGAAATGAATTAATTCACATGGCTGGATATGCTGAGCGCACAGGAGTAGAAACAGGAAACTATAGAACTATTCGGGAAAAGTGCCTATAGGAGTGACATGTATGATGTTGATTTTATGGCCATACAGTAAATAAAGATTGATAAAAGCAATTTGAAAATCATAAAAATTATTGACGCATTTTCTTCCCTGGAAAATGGTAGCTTCTATTTTTTATTTAATATTTAAACCCATTCTGGGAGGAGAAATAGAAATATCAGGAGAACTGATGAACTTTTTTTTTTAAAAAAAAAGGAATTGTTTTATAATGCTTTAGAAAAATGCATATTTTCTCGCTTATAGACAATAATTTTAGTACTCCTATTATTTCTCTTGTATATCATGGATTTTTGTTTCTTTGTTTAAAGCTTTAAAAATTATGGTAAAGTTATTTTGCATTTCAGGTGCTGAGTTCTATCTGAGGGGACATTTAAAAGTATTGGCAATAAAGTTGTGGTTTGTCATGCATAAATTTTGTTTTCCCTCTCTACCCAAGGGAGTTAGCCTGTTTTCTTTATGTCTGCCCCTTTCACTCTATGAGACATGTCTTCCCCATCTTTGGACATTTTTAGATTGTATTTTCTTCTGAATGCTTTTTGTGAATATAAAATCCAAATTATTTGAGTCCATTCAACAAACATTTAGTTAGTATCTGCAGTGTTCAAGGAAAGCAATGTGTTAGATTCTATGTGGGCTATAAAGATGAATAAAGCATGTCCTTAATGAGCTGACAGTGTAATGGGAAAAACAAGATGTGTCAAAAATGACTAGCATACAAAGCAGAATGGAGAAAGGGCACGAAGGAGACTGCAAATGCTTAAGGAGTTTTGACATAGGAGGGATTGATTACTTTTAGCTGTGGCATTAGGGGAAGGCTTCCTAAAGCAAGTGGCCCTTGAACCTCATGGGAAAAGACAGTGATCGTTTCTATAGAAAATTGTGGCAAGTGGGGTCATGGGAGAGTGCTCTTTAGACAAGTACACATGATCGCAGGAGGAGCAGAAAGTGCAGAGATGATTCAGGAAACACCAGATGCTGTTTGAGAACAGCCAGAGGGATGGTCCTTCACACCAGTGGGACCTGGTGCAGCCAGGTTAAAAGGTTCTAAATGCCAAGTTATTGAGAAGTTACTGGGAAAGGAGGCAGTCCAGTTAACCCAGCTGATAAACCCCACATCAAAATTCTTTATCAAGTGTGGTTAAAATGAGGGAGTAAGCCACATGATTTCTCTTGGCCCTTCTTGGGTGACATGCGCCTAGAGTGTGATCATGTTGTGACAATCATTATGATCTCCCCTTCCAATTATTGTATTGGCCTATTTCCTTTGCTTCTGGTCCTGGATGCTATGCAAATATAAAATGTCATGAGATTCTGAAAATTCAGCTCAATGTTTCTTAAATGCCCACTGTGTGTAAGGCATAATGCTGAGAGTTATGAGGAGGGAGAAGACACACTTACAACTATTATGGAGCTGATATTTCACCTGTCATCCAATTCTAACCCATATTACTTCAGTTGCCAGAACAAACTACACTAGATAAATAAATAAACTAGACTAGCAAGACAGGCTGATATGGCAATGAAAAATACCGACTTAGAGTCAGGCCAGCATCTGAGACCTAGGTTTATCTTTTTCTATTGTGTGGCCTTGGGCGCCTGGGTGGCTCAGTCATTAAGCGTCTGCCTTCGGCTCAGGTCATGATCCCCGGGTCCTGGGATTGAGCCCCACATCGGGCTCCCTGCTCGGCGGGAAGCCTGCTTCTCCTTCTCCCACTCCCCCTGCTTGTGTTCCTGCTCTCGCTGTCTCTCTCTCTGTCAAATAAATAAAATCTCTATTGTGTGGCCTTGGGCAAGTCACTTAAGCTCTCTAACCTTAGCTTCTTCACTATAAAATAGAGGTAACTGCCTCAAGGTACTGTTAGAAGTATTAAATAAAAAGGATGTATGTAGAGCAGAGCCCTTGTCACAAAGTAACATTAAAGAGATGCCAGCCTTGGGGCACCTGGGTGGCTCAGTCGGTTAAGCAGCCAACTCTTCATTTTGGCTCAGGTCACGATTTCAGAGTCCTGGGATGGAGCCCTGTGTCTAGCTCCATGCTCAGCAGGGAGTCTGCTCCCTTTCCCCCTGCCCCTCGCCCTGTGTTCTCTCTCTCTCGAATAAATAAATAAATCTTAAAAAAAAAAAAAGAAATGCTAGCCTTTATGATTTCTTCAAGGAATATTTTTCTCCATTTTCTTATGTCTGAGTAGAAAAATGAGGGCCACACAAGCTGAACAATTGGATAGATACTGTGTAAGGATATTATTTTCTGGCTATTTATTGCTGTGTAACAAGCCACTTCCCAAATTTGGTGACCTAATACAATTTATTTTTATTTCTCCTGGTTCTGTGGGTTGACTTGACTCAACTGGGCAGTTCTTACTGGGAACCTTTCCTGCAGTTTCCATCTAATGTGGGCTAAGGCCATAGTTTGTAGTTATCTGAAGGCTCTACAGGACTGAACAGCCAAGGTGGCTCACACACACTGCAGGTAGTTGATGTTCCTTTCACCTGGGAAATCAGTTGGGGCTATAGAATGAAGCAGCCACAAATGATGTCTCCAGGTGGTTTAAGCGTTTCAAAGCATAGTGATGGTTTCTGAAAGGAGCATTCCAAGAGACTTGGCTGGAAGCTGCAAGGATTCATTTGCATATCTGCATGTGCTGCCTATTCTCCTCTCCTCTCCTCTCCTCTCCTCTCCTCTCCTCTCCTCTCCTCTCC
>NC_058405.1:129180901-129204674 GCF_002201575.2 Neomonachus schauinslandi
CCTCTCCTCTCCTCTCCTCTCCTCTCCTCTCCTCTCCTCTCCTCTCCCCTCTCTCCTCTCCTCTCCTTTCCTCCTCCAGGGCTTTTACTCCATGGTAGTCAGTTGTAAGCACACCTGCTGTATTCATTAGGGAAAGCTGCCAAAAGACTACCCTGACTCCAAGAGGCAGAGAAATAGACTACTTCTTGACAAGGGAGTGGAAGGTGACATTGCCCAGGAGCATGTGAATGAGGACTACTGTTGTTGCTTTGCAGCAATTCCTATGAAAGTACTGTAAACCTGGGTAGACAGTAGTTGTCTTCATTTTTCTGATGAGGAACCTGAGGCTCAAGGATGTTAAGAGTTGGCCAAGGTAACTTTGTTATTAAGTGGAGGAGCTCCACATTGAACTCTGGTCTTCTGAATCCAGATTGGGTCTTATGGGAAAACTACCCTCTGCCTTTCCTCACATAACTCATCATGAGCTTTCTTCGGAGATGAGAAAGACCACCGAGGCTCAAGGCACTGATCTCCTTCCCACCCCCTACACATCTCCATATTACCTTCACCTTCTGTGCCCTTGTCCATCCCCTTTATGAGCCTGTCATCAGCTTTAAAATGGTGATAAAAGGACCTTCTCATAGAGCTGAAATGATGACTACATGAATGTAATACATGAAAAGTGCTTAAAACAGTGCCTAATATGTAATGAGTATTCAATATTGTCTAGCTATTATTGTTTTGCTATTATTATGGTGATGATGATGATGATGATGAAAATACAAATTCCTCAGGATTGGGATAGGTATTTATATCATTCTCTCTGTTCATTATCAGTCCTTTCTAAACCAACTACCTTATACAGCTTTCCTTCTATGGTTTTTACCTAGGTCACTTCATAATTGCCCAAACGAGGGGATATTTTTCTCTAAGCTCCCTGATGCCTTTAAAATGCCCTACATCCTTGGTGCTCATGGCTTTTACTCTTCCTTGAGGAGTGTACATATATAGTTGTGCAGACTGTAAGCTGCCCAAGGTCACACATCTAAGGGAAAGAGGTGCATTTCAACAATAAGGTAGAGTGGCCTACCTATTAGAACAATCTCCAGCAGGTGGCAGTAACATGTTCTGATCTAACAAAATCAGTATCTTGTGACAACTTTCTGACAGATGGAGTAATGTGTGTTGAGGAAGAGGCATCTTTTTACTAATTCACACAGAGGCGCCGTGTGGGCTGGGGGTGGCCCTGCTTCTGACTGTTCTTCCTCTATTGCCTCCCCACATACTCTTCCTTTGTCTGTCCCTTGAATGCCACTGAGCTTCTTTTCTCAGCTCTCTGCACTTACTTTACATGCTCTAATTGGATAATTTAATAGACTCTTACTATTATAACTATCACCTTCTTGCTAATGAGTCCTAAATCTTTCACTACAGCACAGACTTCTCTTTTGAGAAATCTAACTGCCTCCTGGGTATCTTCATCGGGAGGTCTCATGGAAAACTGATATTCAACACGTCAAAAACTTCATTCACTGCCAGACCCTCAACAATGAAACCCAGGCATCATTTTTAAACCAAGATAACTCTGTTGTTCTTTATCAGTGTTTCCATGAAAAAGTTCAGCTTCACGTTCATGTGTGAAATGTATATTGGGAGGAACAGGGGACTATATGTTTGTGAGATTCCCCTGTGGCTTTCATCCAGAGTAGTACTGCCTCAAAACTGAGGGTTTGGCATATGCTTGATGTCCCAGGATCCTTCCTAGATGACCTTGCACTTTGTAATGGGTCCAGAAGGGAACCTGAAATTGACCTTCACCTCACTGAGGCACTGATTGTTTTGGGGAAGAGATTCATCTTGTTGTATTAGTTTCATAGAGCCATCAAATTAGATTATGAGTTATGCTAGACTTTTTCCAATCCTCCTACAAATTACTTTATCCTACAAATTACTAACTTTATGCTCACATATTTTTTTTCTCATGTGCTCTCTCTCTCTCTCTACTCCTCTGTCTCAGTATTCTATTGTAGGCGTGTTCTGTCTCTTGGTCGGAATTTTAATAAATTTCTTATTACACTTACCCTATATGATGTTGCCCTCTTATCCCATTAGTATTTATTTTTCATATAGCTGAGAAATATATCTACCTAAAGTATAAATCACTCCTATTTGATTCACGTTCAAGGTTTCCTGTTACCTACAGGATGGAGTTCAACTCCAGCCCGTGACTCAGCTCTGATATAACTTCCCTCAGGAAGTTTTCTCTGACGCAGGAATCCTCCTTCTGTGTGTCCAGGATGCCTATGTTTCCTTATTATTACACACTCATTTTTGTACTATAAGGCTCAATTGGTGTATCTTTCTCTGCCACTAGACTATGAGCTTCTTGAGGACCCAAACTGCACCTTAATTATCTTTGTATTCACAGTGCCTAGAACAGTTCTTAAGACATATTAAATGTTCAAAAAATATTTTGAATGAATGAAAGATGAGTATAGAATGAATGATTGAAAGAGCTTCATAGAGGAGGAGGCACTGCATTGGGTTATGAAGGAAGGGATACTTTTAGTACAAAGAGGGAGGAGTCAAAGTCTTCCAGGAAAGGGACTGGGAAGAAGGGAATATAAAACAAACTTCTTAGGGCGCCTGGGTGGCTCAGTCAGTTCAGTGTCTGCCTTCAGCTCAGGTCATGATCCCAGGGTCCTGGGATTGAGCTCCATAAGGCTCCCTGCTCAGCAGGCAGTCTGTTTGTCCCTCTCCCTCCATGCCCCCCCCCCAAGTGCTCTCTCTCTTTCTCTCTCTCCCTCATTCACTCTCTCTCAAATAAGTAAATAAAATATTAAAAACAGCAACAACAATCTTCTTATTCATTCATGCACTGTTCAAGCCATGATTGGAGTCCTCCTTTTCCCCGCAGTGTAAAAGAATTCATTATGAAGAGATCTCTTTTCTTGTATCTTGTATTTTGGTAATTTCCCTTTCTTTTTTTCTGTCCTTTTCTTTATGTCGGCATAAAACTTCCTACATTTGCCTTTTTCAACATTTTTATTTCTCTAAAGGCAAGAACCCACTGATTTTGGGAATGTACATGAGCAAGCTCAGCATTTTAAATATAGACAAGTCCAAACATTTTCATTTTATTAGTCCATGCTCATCTTTCACCCCCTCCCTCCTCAGTGACTTCTTCACTCATGGATCCATACTAAGATGAAAAAATATAAGGTAATAAGGCAAACCATTTTCTTTTGAAATGCCTGGTAAGATGTTCTGAGCATTTTAGATGATCCTACATAGCTCCATGATCTCTTGTGAAGTAAATGTTAGCTCATGATTAAAGGTTGTCATTTTCCATTCTCATATTATAAAAAATATATAATTTATCTTCTAAGATTATAATTATACATTATGTTAAAGAAAGAAATGTACATAAATAACAAAAAACTTAACTCATTCTCTTTTAAGCTTAAGTTTTCCATATTTTCCTGGTTTCAAGGTGTCTTAAAGCTAGAAAAGATTATAGGCATTATTGAGAGATTTTATTTATTTAGATGTTATTTAAGCCAGAGCTTCCACCAGTGCTTCTGGTATTACTTCTCCATAATGAGCAACCTCTTCTGTACCGTCAGATTCTCTAAATGCTTCCTCTACCTTCATGCTTAAAAGAAACATGGCTATCCCTGAAAACACCACTATCCCTGAATCCTCATGTAATTTGAGGCCATTGTCTTTTCTAACCATTTCTCTCCCACTCTCTTGTTAAAAACTTGACTCATTTGAGAATCATGCCAGTCAGATGTACTCCCTTGTCCCCCTTCATCACTGTTATTTATTAAATTTTGGTTGTTTCCCTGGTTTTCCAGAAGTGTTGACACTTAACTTACAGTCTTTCTCTGCCTTCCAAGCCATTCCATTATCCTGAGACACCAGGATAGCCTCTGAGTTTTTAGCTTTTCTCCTATTTAATGACTTACTCCTTTACCCCCTCTGCTTCCATTTCAGTGGTCACAACCAGATCCTAGTCATTGTAACTGTTCTATTTCTCAAATCACTAAAGCAGACATCTTGGTCTCCTCTCTTTCCAATTTGCTTTGCTAAGTATTCACAGTACAAACGGTCTTTAAATTCACCACGATTTCAGTCTTTTGATCCTTTTACTGTCTTCCAGTGTACCCTTCCTTTACTTTCTTCCCTTTTAATCCATCTTACATTCCATGGTGTATCATTCCCAGTCACTCTCTTAATTGTCTTAATAGTAACCTACATTCTCTTGTGCCTGCCCTCCACGTGGACCTTAGCCTACCTGGCAACACACATTTTCTTTTTATTTTTTCCTCACAAAACCTCTACCTGGCTGAATTCAGCTCCCTACTTTCTCATTGCCTGAAGTAGAACTGTGGAGAATTTTCAGACAAAGTCACTTAACAGGGTCTATGTGTAGCCCTGTACATTTAATATCACCAACCCCAGATGAGCTCCCAGTGCTGCATTAGCCCTGGTCATCTCTGTCTGCTATCTCACTTCCCCATTCCCCACAGCAACGAAATTAAACTTTCTTTATTCTTTTCAAATACTCCTCCCACTTTCATCAGACCTCACATCCTATCAGAGAAAATAAATTATGTCAGACAGGAGTGTGCTTATCTTGAGGCTACCAAGCATACAGATTATCTATATATACATTAATGTCACTTTCCCTCCCCTCAGTAATAATGGGAATGCCTTATGTTCTCTATCTTTGGGTAATATGTCTATCTATGCGTTGGGTTCCATCTTCTTGCCCCCCTCAGGAGTTTTACGTCATTATTTTTCCATCGCTCTTCTGTATAGCCAACCTCTCCATCTCACTAAATCCTTCCAGTTGGCTTTTCAACATATGCAGTCCCTCCCTTTAAGACGAAACTACACAAAATGTCTTTCAAGTTATTGCTCTATTTCTCCTTTCCACTTTAACACTAAATTATTCAAGAAGTTATCTACACTCACTGTCTCCCAGTCAATCCTTCACCCACTACAATCTGCCTTCCAACCTTTTTACTTCCACCAAAATCATTTTGCTCAACAGTTTATATTCATGTTGCTAAAAAGAAAGGATATATTTAAGTCCTTACCAAATTTACACTCTCGATAAGAGTTCAATATTGTTGAAGATATCCTTTCCTTCTGATTTTCTTCTTTCTTCTTCTCTGATTTTGCTCCTCTGCTATAAAATTAAATGTCAGCCTTTTTCAGGGCTTGGTCCTGGACTTGTTTCTCATCACACTCGAAGCAAGTTCATCCACATCCATTGTTTCCATTACCCCTAAAAGACAGATGACTCACAAATTGCTTGTTCAGTTAGGACCTCGCCTCTAAGCTCCAAGGCTACACATCCAAATGCCATTTGGACATCTTGATGCCAAACTCATGATCTGTCTTTTGTCCCAAACCAGCCTTCTTCTGGTGTTTTGACATTGTTTAATGGCACTACAATGTCTTTCGTTGTATTTGCCAAAAAGAAAAATGAAATTCTCTCTCCTCAGACTCAATCTGTTAGCTAACCTTGTCAGTTTTGCATCATAGCTTTCAACTTAGTTCACTTCTCTCTATCTCCATCACCACTCTGTCCAAGATGGACATTGCTTGCCTGGAGCACAGTCACAGGCTCTTCACTGATCTTCCCATGTATATTTTGACCTTCCTCCAGTCTATCTTACTCTAGAACTATCCTCAAACAGGGGTGATTTTGCTCCCTGCACAAGATTTGGCAATATATGAACACACTTTTGATTGTCATGACTGTGGGGGGGTAGTGATACTGGCATCTAGTGGGTAGAAACAAGAAATGCTCTTAAATATACTGCAATGCACAGAATAGGCCCCCATAACAAAGAATTGTTTGTTTCAAAATGTCAATGATGCCAATGTTGAAAAAACCTACTCTAGAGGAAGACTGAGCTTTTCACAATACAGACTTGATTATGTCATGTGTGCATAGGTATGCGTGTGTGTGCGCGCACACGCACACACACACACACACATATACACTTGCCTAAAATTCTTCAGTAATTCCCCATTTGATTAGGACCACAATAGTTAATATGGCCCTCCAGATCATATTCTAGCCTCTACCTACCCCTGCAGGTCATCCAGCATCTTGTTGTCTCTCAGGCTCCTTGCTTCAGTCTCATTTCTATCTACTGAGCTTCCCCTCACCCCAGGACATTTGCACATGTTGTTTTCGCCTCCTGGAAAGTTCTTCACTTAGTTAAGCCCCATTTCTCCTTCAAATATCAGCTGCAGATCTTTTCCCCAGGGGAGTTTTGCATGACCTTTCTCAGCAGGTTATTTCCCCCAAATTAGACACTCACTATTTATATACTTCTCTTTTCTGATCTGTACATAGTTGCATATTTACATTGATTTATGTGCTGTATCATTGTCTCCCTCACTAGAGTGGAAGCTACAAAAGATGAATAATAACTTTTTATTTTGTTTTATTTCAAATAAAATTACACTACAGATGGTTGGTTGTTGAATGTTAGATATTTATGTGACTAAATCTCTTTACATGGCATATGAGAAAACTTAGTCTCAGATACATCAAGGAACTCAAACAAGGCCACACAGTTTCATAAATAGTGAGAGGGCTTGAATCCAAGTTTCTCAACGTCAAGTGCTGCATTATTTTCCCTCTAACCTGGTGTTTTTGCGTTTATTTAAGCATGCTGATTTTTACTTAAAGTAAATCTTTTGTGGAGACAGTGCATAAAACAGATTAAAAGAGATTAAAGCAGATCACTGCTGTAATTAGAGACAGCTCAGTTCAACCTTATCTAAGATCTTTTATGCCCCTACACAAACCCCTCTCTCCCACTTGACTTAAGGAATTTACTCTAAGGAACTTGTCACAGAATGACTTGGATCTGAAGGTCAAGGCTGGGAAGCAAGTCTACTGCATTCATATATTGACTGTGGGGTCTTTTACCACCACGGCATATGATGTATTCTTGGTATTTGTGAATTTGAAGTTGAGAACACCAATACAGCATAAGTTAGTGTCATCACTGGCTGAGATATTTTCTTGAACAGTTTCACCAAATCACATTACCATGTTTCTATATTAAACAGAGAGATGATCTTTTCATGTCATCAATTGGGTCCATGGACCATATTTAGCATTCTACCCTTTGTCAAAACAAAATTTTCTGAACAGGAATCATCTTCATTTTCTCTTTATCTTATTTATTTATTATTTTTTTTTGCTGATGCTAAGATTTTGGTTAAATTGCTGAAACAAAAGTGGATGAATACTGCATCCAGTTCATAGCAATCACTTTGCATGACAGTGGGAGAGGATACCAGAATGAACTGAGGTGAGGACTTTGCGTGTTCACCAGCTAAGGCGCTCACACCCACATGCCAGGCATGTCTGACATTGTGTCTCAACAGCATAAACATCACTACCGTTATGGACCTTTGGGTTTTTTATAATAGTTGCAAGCACAAATGTTCAGGGCAGTGCCCTGAAAAAATGGAAACTCCTTTTCCTCTGTTTTTCTCCTGTAAATGTTTTTAGTTCCAGACCAAGTTCACAGTAATGAAGGTAGTATACATGATGTATTTGGAGAGTGAAGATGAGATGATTAAATGCATACCACTATTTTCTAATTATATATTGATATATACATTTGATATGATAATATATATGTAAATGGATGTGAAAATTAGAAAACATAAGCATGCTAAAAAGTTATTTTCCAAAAGCCTTGCCTTTACATCCTATCATAGACATAGAGAGTATGTCTATTCTAAGAAATGTTTTAGAGTTTTTGGCTGTCTCTCAAACTTAACTCATTCATTCCAGTATATTTTAAATGTGATGAAAGTGAAGAGCAATTCGTCACATCATTGTTTGAATTGCTGTTGTTTAGAAACTATAACTTCATATACAAAAATCTAAGACTTATGAGTAGCTATTGAGACAATTTTCAATATATTACTTGATTTTTTTAAAAAATATATACTTTTGCTTTTCAAGCTGTCTTAGCTCATTTACTAGCTTTTTACAATTTTTTATTCAAAATAATTAGTCTGATTGATGTGGTTTGTTTTATTAGATTCTATTACTTAATCTATAAAATAAGGAACACTAGATTCCCTCTATCTGAAATATCCTTTATCGTTTTTTCCTTTGGGAAACTTTTATTGCTTCGATTTTAAGTCACTATCTCAAAGAAGTAATTTCACAATCTTTATGAATTGCTAAACTTACTTACTATATGGTGGCTGAATGGGTTTGTAATTTGGGAGCTCTGTAATTAACTAAGATTATTATTATGGGATGAGCAAGACATTTAAAAGAAAAAACTCATTTCCTTCTGTCTTAAACATATAATGTCGATATATTGCTATTTTTCTGAAGTCCCTCATGGGCATTTCTCTTGTCTTAGGCAGTTGCATCTATTAACAGATATTACATTGTATTGTGACCCTTATTTCCACTTTCTCTCATTTATGAGAGCAAAAAAAGCCACATGAAAGAAAAGCTAATTCAGAAGCGGAACTAGTGGCAGAAAAGTAAACTAAGTATCAGATATGTGTTTGCAATTCTTGGCTAGGTATCAAAATTTTACCCAAAGCATATTGGAAACATCAGTCATGGGAACCCCCCTCTTCTCTCATTCCTGCCCTCTAACCCCCCTGAAAATCATATCTGTTTCCCATTGATAGCTTTTAATGCACATCCCTTTAATGTCTTCTAACAGGAAGTGGAAAGTGAGAGAAGTTTACGTTCACCAACATTTAAGAGTCACCCTGGGACCCAGTCTGATGATTCTGTGAATGATTCAGACAAGAAAGGCGAGGAAACATCTTTTGACAAGATGTCACCTGAAAGTGGTCACGGCCACATCTTTGAAGGTTAGCATAATATTTTGATGTGATTTCTTGGGATCATGTATTGTACAACATGCGTGGTTAATAAGAAAATATTGAAGATTTTGTTTTAAAAATTAAGAAGAAAAAATGAGAGAATATAGCTCAAGAAACACAATTTAGGAAAAATAGAGGTATATTTAAATACTTCTATCTATATTATATTTACTTTAATTTTTAAAACTAAATAAAGTGTATTTTAATTGATCATAAACTAGCACAATACGCCTTTTCAGTATTAGGCTTTTTGAACAGTTATTTGACTAACATCTAACTGTTCCTTTTGTGAAAAGAAAAGAAACATATTTGTCTCTCTGTCTGTGGGATAATAAAAGGATAAAATATAAGTAACTGTCAATGGCAAAATTAAAAAAATTAAAAATGCCTTCAGCATCTCTTTTTTCAGACAATTAAACTAGATATGCTTAATGAATTTGGAATAAAAATTGACATGAGAGTGTCATAATTTAGGAGAAAACCTCATAAATTTGATTAATGTTTTACAAATGTCATTAAAAAGTTAATAGCTCATATGTTAGAAATTGCACTATTAATAAAATTTTCAACTATGACAGAAGTGAAATATAAATAATTAACTGGAAAATACAGATATCATTTATCATTTCTGATTAGTCACATTTTGTTGTTGTTTTTTTTTTTCATTTTAGCCAAGTAATGCATATTATAGTATTTCTGATGTTTGTGAAAGGTCATAATTAGCACAACTTTTAGGATATGAAGTTGCGAGTCAACATGAGAAGTGTGGAATATAGCAAGCAGTTCACAGTTTGGGAAAGCCAATAATGCTCTGCTCTAAAACTTTGCTATTCAAAGTGTCATCTGTGAATCAGCATATCCACATCACCTAGAGGCATATTAGAAATGCAGAACTTTGGACCCCATACCAGTCCTATCAAACCAGAATCTGCATTTTAACAGAATCCTCAGATAATTCATGTGCACGTTAAAGTTTGAGAAACTTTATGCACTTCTGGATAATTTATATATGGTTCAGCCCATTCTGATTCCAACTGATTGAGTATTGTAATTTGGAGTGGGAGGTGGGTGTGGGAAGAATAAAAGGGAGTTTGCTAATGATGAACTGGATGGACATGGATTTCTAAATACAGGTAATTTGGGATCTCAATTTCTAGTGTTCATTTTCAGTTAATTTTTGTATACCCAATTGATAGCCTCATATGCTTAGTAAGAAATTTACTCCACATATTTAAGGCTTGTGATTCAACTTTACAAGCACTTGGCAGAATGCAATAGAATCAGATTAGCAGAGGCCAAAAAAGGGAAGCTTTAGGAATGATTTATGTTCAGATGATGCTGGCCTGTGGAGATCTTAGCATAGGGAGGCAAAGATGAGGTTGGCAAACTGGCCAGTAATACAGGAGATAAACACCTTCACTCATCCTGCCTCACTTCTCTCTGTTTTCTTAGGTTCCCATGCAAAGATTTTCAAAAGCCTCTTTATTTTACACACCTAAAAAGGTATTCTGGAAGGCAACCATTATTGAGTGTCAAGATATGACTTAAATTTAAGAGTGACCTCAGGTTTAGGGCGCCTGGGTGGCTCAGATGGTTAAGCATCTGCCTTCGGCTCAGGTCATGATCCCAGGGTCCTGGGATCGAGTCCCACATTGGGCTCCCTGCTCCTTGGGAGCCTGCTTCTCTCTCTCTCTCTCTCTGTCTCTCATGAATAAATAAATAAAATCTTAAAAAAAAAAAAGAGTGACCTCAGGTTTAAATTTCCAGGTATAATGAAACTATCAAGAGCTAAACTGAAAAACACAGGGTGGGAAAACGGCACTAGGGATGAACATAGCAGCTAACTTTTATTTTATCTGTACAATGCACAAGAACTGTAATTTCTGTGTGCCACTACTTGTAAAAGAAAGAAACTCCTTCATTACGGGATCCTTTTAACTCTTCCATGGTGCCCCAAATTTCTATCTTAGGTGGGACAAGTATGAGCCCTTCTAATACTTATAGTTAGCTTTGACAGGCTTTGTATGAGCTTGACAAAACCTACACAGCTAAAAAGTACATTGATGTTACTATTCTGCTGCAAAGAAAATTTATTCCAATAATATAAACATGTGTGTCTGAATAAAATGTGGTAACAAAGATGTCAGAGTGTAGGATTATATGAGTAACTGTGATGGCTCACATACTAAACATCTTAAGTAGCCTCAAGAGTTTCATACTTGAAGGCAGTATTTATTTATAGCTCTTTCATAAACAGTAGAATCTTGGAAAGAAACTTCAATAGATCATCACAATGCAGCTACCTAATGACCTGCATTCTTAGAATTTAGTAAAATCAATGCAAATTGATCAAAGGATGCATCTCAGGACTCAGGAATAGCAATGGCTGTTGGATTAGTCCCCGCCCCTTATCCTCAACTGCAGGTCCTGGGTGGTTGCACAGAAAGGCACTGGGATCCCCCCAGATTTCCTTCTATGCTTGATGATCCATCCACTCCCAGGTTGTGTTTAATTGCTTTCACGACCCTTTATTAGGTTTGCTCCACTTTCCTTACCGATATACTTGTGTCGAATAAATCGTAGTGCTTCATGTGCATGTTGGTTCATCCCATTCACATTTTCTTTGGGATGTACTCTAATTGGTAGCTGTTCCAATGATTTTAAGAAGACTTGGCTCATTTGAAATTAAATGTCAAGCATGACAAATCCATAGTTTGACAAATCTGGGTGATGTAATAGATACAATAGAAAAAAACAAATTCGTATAAATGGTTTGATTAACTGTACCGCAATGATATAAAATCTTATCTGTGAAATTTCTTTTAGACATTTTAAAGCCAGTAAGTTGGAGAGTGGATATTGGGAGTCTTAGATACTGATTTACATGGTTTGATCTACTTCGGTTTGATCTACCTGTATGTAGAGTAAAAAGTTTATTTTTTCTGCAGAAAAATTCTGGATCAAAGGGTGCTTCAAATAGCACAGATGATTGGGTAATGTCCATCAAGTTTAAATGTTTTAATATGACAATTACCTGCTTTTCACTTTTAGTCCCTAAACCATAATTTGAATATTAGTCATCTAAGTCATCAACATGTAAAATGCTAACAGATAAAATATACATTCAAAGTCCTTCTTTCAGGGCTTTTGTAATAAACCTTAGAAATTACCTGCTGTATTTCTCTTTTTATTCTGCTCCATTAAAGCAGATTCATTCTTTATCCTTACAATGGCCATTCATCTTCTCTGATAGATTTTACAAATCGAACTGAGGGTTCTGTTTTTTCTTTTTGTAATTTTCTACTACTCTTTAAGTGGTGGGATCCTTTCCGTTATCAGTGTTTCTGAAATACTGATGTATGTGCAATGTATGTATTTGTGTGTGAGTTATTGTTTATGTATCTTATTTTTTCATTGAAAATCATTTTAGAGACATTTTAGAGAAATGCTTTCTATATTATAAAAGTGCTCCATATGTCTGCTGTCCAATGTGCTAACCACTAGCCACTACCACACTGGTGGCTATTAAGCACTTAAAAAATCGCTAGTGCGACCAAGCAACTTGTTGATTTTATTGAATCCTAATTAATTGAAATGTAATAGTCACTGTTTTGGACAGCCCAGTCTTAGCAGATGTCATTTCTCCAAAGAATTTGTCCAGGTCCCTTTTCATTGGAAAGGATTCAGATGCTAGTTGTTCATTTTAAGTTATCCTTTCTCTGCAAATTTACCTTAATTAAAATGTATATGGATAAGTGTAAAGATAATCCATGTTTGTAAAATAAATCAGTAGCAATAATCCACATATTAAAAAGATTGCCTTCAAGAGCTAGTGACGGTCTCCTCTCTGTAGTATTTCCTAGTCATAAAATAAAGAAAAAACCATTTCACCTGTGTTCCCTTTTCAGCATACTGAAAAATAATGCTTTTATCGTTGGAACAGAAATATCTACTGTGAGGCTATGCATTTTTCTGTAACATCTGTCTAGGGGTTAATTTTCTTGGGAATATGAATCCTCTCAGGTCAGGAAGCAAACCATTTTCTAAATACCTAAAGTCAACGAAGTTAAATGCAGTAAGAGGATAATTTAAAATTAACAGAACTATTCCTTTAATAAAAAAGGGCTTCATTTGGAAACATAAATAAATCAGACATTTAGTCACAGAGCAGCTCCAGTGAAAGCCATCAGCACCATTTGTTCTGCTCTGACTGATTTGTCCTGTCTAATGAGACTCAGCCAACAGGTTTTAGACCTAGTCTCTGGACAAACACCACGGTGGACCCAAGTCTCCCAACACAGGCTCCATATCTTCTTTGATGCCCCAGACAATCTCCTATAAAACAGCCATGTTATTTTAATTCATATAGGAGATTTTCATTAGTAAAAATGTTGTCAGTGAAGCACAATTTAAAATAATACTGAGAGTGGTGCCTGGGTGGCTCAGTCAGTTGAGCGTCTGCCTTCAGCTCGGGTTGTGATCTTGGGGTCCGGGGATCAAGCCCCACATTGGGCTCCCTACTCAGGGGGGAGTCTGTTTCTCCCTCTTGATCTGCCCCTTCCCCTGCTTGTGCTCGCTCTCTCTCTCTCAAATAAATAAATAAAATCTTTAAATAAAATAATCCTGAGATAATGCCCTTTACAAAATGAAGAATCCTTTTGTTATATCATAAGTATTTGGTATGTTTCATCTATTTACTCAGATGGATTTTTCCCCCCCTCTCTTTCTTAAAGTGGGTTTTACCTGCAGTTTTTCAATGACTCCCTCATGTTCCTTTCAGTTGCCTTTATAGTCAGTGAGTCAAAACAAATTCCAGAGTTAAATCATGGGCTCTACTGGAAGGGGCAGCTGGGAGTTTGCTATTCTGAGGAAATTGTAATGAAAGGTCTATTCATGAGGTCTTTCAAATGCAGGCTATAAATCATCACCTTGGAATGCTGGAAAATTTCCATTGATTAATAATCAAAATCCCAGGACCTCATTTTGAGCTTGTGTATGGTCATACTTAATTTTAAAACATGATGCCATCAAAGAAAGAGAACAACAAATATAAATATCCCTCTTGAAACTAATTCATTCATTTTACCTCCTTGCAACTGGAAAGAACTGTTATTTTTAAATATTCTGATTATAGAGTCAGAATGTATATCTATCCCTAGAGAACATTTTTGATGTGGTATTTTCATTTGTCCATTTATTCATTCACTCAGTAAATATTTATTGAGTGCCTAAATCTGCCAGATACTAGTCTATGTGCTTGGGTACATCAATGAATAAAACACACACACACACACACACACAAAAACACAGAAAAGTTCTGCTTTTGTGTGACCTGTATTATAATAGGGAGAAACACATCGTTAACAATAAAATAATGAAGAAATAAATTACATACCAGAAGCTTATAAGTTCTATAGAAAATACAGACTGTGATAGAGGGGATGGGGCATGGTGGAGGTTTGCATTTTTTGTTAGAATGGTCATGATCAGCCACAACAAAAAGGTGACATTTAAGCTAAGACTTGAAAAAAATATTTTGCCCTTTCTTTCATTTTTAAAAGCACAAAAAGTTATATTTTGATGATATTCAGGAAGATTTGGGGAGAGTCCTTCCTGGGTAATATTCTTCCCCATCATTGGAGCAACTATTCTGCTAGTTTCTATGCAGTTACTTAAAGCAGAGGGAAGATATACATCAATAGAACCCTTATACCTAATCACTGTTGCCGGTACAAAGTGTATGGAACTACTGCTCCCTTTGTTCCTCAATTTGTGTCTTGCACATTTGGGGTATTTTTTTCTCTATTGTGGTCTCCAGAGGACAGATCCAGACAGGAGGCAAGGAGTACAGGCAGAATCACAGGGCTGGCTGAAGAGGTGGAGTCCACACATGGGAGCCAAACAAGGAACTGGTTATTCTAGGGAAAGGGACTTGAGAATTACCTAATAGGTTTGAAATTAGAATGTTAGCACAAAGGTGAAACACAAGAACCCCACATCTTAAACTGAGTTTATGATTCAATGTGTTTATCCAGGTTGGCACAGCTCATATGACCACCCGTGTTCCAAAATAAAGGCAACGTTAGAGGTTCATGAATGCAGTAGGTCCATACTGGACAAATTTGGTGACAGGTGTTGGTGATGCAATCCTAGTTGGGTTTAAGGACAAAAAACCCTGTCACTAAGGATTAGCACATGACTAAGAGAATGCATTGGGGCAATGATTTTGAATGAAAGGAAAGAAGGAAAGAAGAAAGGAAGAGAGAGGGAGAGGAGAGGACAGGGAGGGAGGATAAGAAAGAGACACAGAGAGAATGAAACAGGAAAGGAGGGAAAAAAGTGAGAGGAGAATGGAAAAAACAATAAAGCAGTTCTATGAAGCTTTTGAGAAGTAGCTAGAGTCCAGTTATTAAAGAACTATTTTGTTTTTGTTTTTTGTTTTTTTTTCGGGGGGGGGGTTTGGTGTCAGAAACAAACACAGAAAGGAAGCAGTAGCAATATCCATAAATTCAGCAAACATTTACTGAGAAGGAAGGGTGAAAATTCCAGGTAGATCTAGCAAAATCATGAAGGAGCATTGAAAGTAAGGAGTCTGGGAGGAAATAGGGATGCTTTTATATGTTTGATGCTTAGCAATTCAATAAATGCCTTTCTATCCCATGAGGTAGGGCAAGAGAAAGTTCTAGATTCTAAGCTGAGAGTAAAACAGTTCAGGTTAATTACACTCAGCTGCCAGATTAAGAAGGATGCCAGTTTTAAATGAAAAGGGAACACTTTTGTGCTTTCAGAATTGATTAAAATGTTCATTGACATGTTTTAAAAATGTTTACAAAATTGAAGGAGTCGAGTATTTGGCTATTTTTCACCATGATAGAAAACTAACATTCTAGGGGCAATCCTAAACTCTAGACATCCCCAGATATGGGAAGAGGACAAAAAGCCACAAGAGTATTCAGTAATTAACAATTTTTTTTAATTCATTTTTCAAGGTTTATGAAATTTGTAATGTAATTGTATTTTCAGATTTTGAGCCAAATACTTTTATTAAAAATGTGGGTTTTCTCTGTACAATTTTTATGGATATTTAATATTAGAAATACCTTATTTACTTGAAATCAAAATTAATTATAAATACTTCTTATTCCTGGTTAATGCAGCTTCACATGCCCTTTAAAATATGTAGTGTCCGTGATGAATTATAAGAATAACAACCTATTAATAATAAATGTGAAACACAAATAATAATAGCACATGAAATTTTCTCTTTGTGAAGAGCTACATGATTCCATATTTGACTCTTTTTCCACATCTATAAATATGGGGGTGGGGCTAAAATAATGTTCTATGAATAAATTCTGCATGTCACATTTAGGATTCTTTATTTGCAACATCAAACTGATGAAATAGTATATGAGGCCTCAATTAGAAGAGTACACAAAGTCCTAACCAGAGGGTCTCAGAAATTCTTAGAAAATACCGTAAACTTTGTATTGCCTAAGACAAAGAACCAGTTGTTCCATTTGTTAAAAAAAAAAAAATCCTTACTTGCCAAACTCATTCTCTTTAATAGTTTATTTGGTCTAATATTTCAGCACTTAAAATTCTAGATAGTTCCAGATTTATTAGGGGATATGTAATCATTCTCCAGTGACTTGGTAGGACCATTGCTTTTCATAAACATCAGGGAAGAATTTGATACACCACCTTCAAACCTATTTTATACCATCAAGTCACAATACTTTTGACTCGTTGCTTGAATACCTTCATCTTCCATTCCTAAGGCTGACATACTGCACTATGGGAGATGGTGTCAGAACAGGTAGTCCATTAGTTTTATTTATGTTACAGACAGGAAACTATTAAGGAATTTTAATATTAATTTAAAATGGATCCAGTTAGGTAAATGACTAGTAGAAGCAAAATATAGATCCTCTCTGGAGGAATGTAGCTTCAGCTGGGGCCTCAATAAAATCCCAAAGATAAAGTTCCAGTGAACATGAGCTCACAATCAAAACTCACAATATAGACAAGAAACAAGGCTACGTAAGAGCCAACAAGTATAATAAATTAGGACTACCTATATAGTCATCAGGTATGAATTAAAGATTCCAGAAGGGGAACTCTGTATCCTATGGCATTTAGTTTGTAAAACATTTAGCATTCAAGTTAGTTGAAAATGGACAGACTAGCAGTGAAATAGTACTTGGATAATTGTCAAAATAAATAAATAAATAAAAATATCCTGTGTTTCTTCATACACAAAATCTCTTCCAGATGTTTTAAAGTGTCAAACATAAAACTCAAAACTCTAACAAATATTAGAAAAATTATAGTTTATATTTATTAAGCTTTCAGATGGGAAAAGGAATTCATAAGAAACACTAAAAACAGAAACCAGAAAGAGAAAATATGAGATTGATATCACAAAAATAGTTAAACTTCTGTTCTATGAACAATATATTAACTAATTAAAAACTAGAAAAAAAGAAAGAAAATACTGTAGCACATATAAGCAACAAAACTTAATGTCCAGGATATATAGGAAGCATATACCAAAGAAGACACAAGAAAATTCAAAATTGGAGCAAAGTATGTGAACCAAAGCAAAACTATAAATGGAGAAGCATATTAAAATGTGAAAAGCATTACAAATAATTGAGAAAATAAAATTAATGTAATAGTTAAGCATAATATTTTTCATCAAAATGAAAGAAAAGTTGTGTAACAATTTTCATTCTACAAGTATATACTTATATATCATACAGATATATGAAGAAATAGACCCTGTCATGTTGTTGGGGGTAGTACAGAAATGGTATGACCTCTTGGAGAGACAATTTAATAGTGTTAAATAAAATTCAAAATGTCAACCAAAAAAATCCAATGTCAACTTTTATCTATTTATGTAAAAGAAACACTATGCATGAGTACAACTAGCAATGATGGAGGATATTTATTGCCATATTGATTCTGTAAGAGAAACGTTGGATACAATTTATATGCCTATTAATAAGGGAATGATTAAATAAATTGTGGTTCATTCATATCACAAAATATTACACAGAATTGATAAAAATGGGACAGTTTGGTTGATACTGACATAGAAAACTTTCTAAGATGTATCATTAGGTTGTGGTGCTGTTAAATGCTTTACAGCAAGAAAGCATTGTTCATGTATTACTAACATAAATTTTAAAATAGAAAAATCTCTAAGAGTGTGACAACTTTCTAAGTTAAGATATTAAAATTTCTGTAGTACTATGATACTAAAAATTTTATAGCCTACATACCTGTGTGCTTAAGAACTGTAAAAAAGTTAAGTTTAAATTTTGTAATGGCAACATAAACAAAAACCATCATATTAAAATATGGTCACTTAGGCAGTGAAACTGCCCTTTTGTTGTTTGATTGCACATATTTTTAGATACCACTGTTTCAATTTCTGTTCAATTTTGTGGAAGATTCTTAGAGATTTGCAATTTTAAAATAGTAGTGAATAAAGTATTTTAGGAGAGATAATATAAAATCATATAACTTGAAATAAAATTTGTTTTTAAGCACAGTTCAATTTATGACATTGCATTATCTGAAGAACAAAATCTAGATTCTTTTACTGGTTTGTAAAGGAGTGAATTCAACTCTTATTCATTTATGACTAAACAATTTGCGTGGGTCCTGATGGCTATAGGACTTTGTCTAAGTTTTTTGTGTTCAACTGGCTCTTAATAAACAATTCAGATATCTTATGTGATATTGGAAGTTGCTGATGGCATAAAGAAGGCTCTCATTAAATATGTCAATAGTTTGAATTTCTACTGTGACCAAGCCAAAGCATAGGACAAGAAATAATAGGGACTGAATTCTGGGGCAGAAAGAGTTTAACAAAATAAAATATATCACAAAAAAACAGATTGCCCCGGGAGCATAGACATCTACATTTTAAGGGAGCATGTAAACACCAATTATGGGTCAGGCATGGGCACTGACAATGCAAGGATGCATAAAACATCCTCTTTAAACTCTCAAGTCTTATGATCTGGCCCAGAGGTTCTCAACTCACCCTCCTAGCATGATTATTAAAATTCAGATTTCTCTGTGCAACTTATAGTTTAAAGCAAAATGTAGCCTACTCTCATTGATTTAGACTCTCTGAATATCAGTGCATTTTTATAAACTTCCCAAGTGATTTCTTGCACTCTGGTCTAGTCTGGTAAACTATTATCTTGGATTTTTGTTTGCTACGGGAAATAGCACTGAATTATCATCTGTACCAAGATCTAGCCTGTGTTTGGAGGGAGGCTAGAGTTGGGCTGGAGTGGGATCAAAGTTTCAAGATTTGGGTACAGGTCAGTCAACATGGAAATAACTAACAATATAAGGCACATTAACACAGAAAAGTACTGTAAAAATTCAAATTAACAAAGAATTTCTTTAGACAGAAATAGGGAAAACTATTTTCAATAAGTCCTGGGATCTTCCCTCTCTCTCCATTGTAGTCATTTGAGGAAGTTTTATGGTGGAATTGTTTGCATCAGTGAAGCATGTTGCAACATCTGGGTGGAATTAATTCACTTAACACTAAATGGTTGAGTATCTCTTTAGCCTAGACTCAGAAGACACAAATACAAGTTAAGATTATAATTTTGTTCTTAAGGAGCTCCTCTTTTGGAGAAGAGGGACAAGTACACAAAAATATTGAGGTAAATACTAATAGACCTTTAAAATCACTATTCATTTATTCAAGCAGCAAATTCATGGAATGACCCTGGGTACAAGGCACCTGCTATACCATGGTGAACAAAAACATGTTTCCTGCCCAAATGGGACTTTCATTCTGGTGGAGAAGGTAGAAAATAAATACATAATCCCATATAAAATAGGCAATTACAAACTGTGGGAGTAAAGGAAGAAAACTGGGTGTGCTGAGTGGCTATGAGATTATTAGGGACAAGGGAACCATTTAAACATAATTTTTAAAATTCAATTTCTAACTAGATTTCAATAGAATTAGCTCTTGAATCTGGCAAGATATTTTCTGTATTGTTTATGTACTAGTAGGCTGTCAGATGATTGTAGAAGTGGTGTCAATTCTCTTCTCCTGTTGTCATATCTGTAAATCAATTTACAGGAATTCCTGAAGTAAGCTCCTGTGCCTGATACTTCTTCCTTTGATAGGAATGTTCCAACCATCTGTTTTCATTTCATTCATCTCAAGCTTACTTATTTTGGCCCTGGTATTATTGCTTATTTTTTATACTCTTCATTTATACACTTATAATTGTTTACTTCCTCACAACAATAGATTTGATATGTCTTCTATGCCCAGCATATCCTGAACTTGAAGAGCAAGAAGACAAGTCAAATTGTCATTAATCAGAACTGGAAAGACAGTATAATAGAAACCTCAGCTCTAGACATGTGAATAGCTATTTCAATAAGAGACATGAGTTTGTGGAAAATCGTTCACCTCCTTGATGTCCCCCTATGTAATCACTTTGAGAAGTCCAGGATTCTACAGAATAGAAAATGCCGGATGGCTTAAAGGGAAGTGATAAAATGATCCCAGGATGTCTCCTTCTGATATTCCCTCAAATGCAACCCCTCCTTCAAATGCACAGTCATCCTCTACATATATCTATATGATGATTCTGACATGTTCTACACTGTGTTATGATTTATTTGTCTGTGTTATTCACTATTACGTATCAGTATGTGCCCTGTGTGGAGTATATCTTCAAAATACTTATTGAATGAAAACATTACTTAATTTTGAAATACTGAGCTGAACACAGTCCTTGAACACAGCTGTAATTTGTGAGCATATGAGAGTATGTTCTTTCATATACAGACTCATGTGATAAAATTGTTGAAAATATACTTTGGCGATAGGCAAGCCCAAGCTAAATCCTGTATTTGGCACGTAAAAATTGCGCAATCTAAGAAAGTTACTTCACTACTCTTGGCTTCGTTTTTTTTACTTTCTAAGATAATAAAGTTAAAAATAGTATCTCTTGGACATGTTGTGGATATTACCTGGAATATTACATGAAAAGTATGCAGCATAGCACTCCAAATGGCATTAGCTTTAATAGAAATTTAAAACAGAGATTTTGTTGGCCAGCTAGGGCAAATGCATTCTATAAAACCTCCATAAGATATATTTATAATCAGAGGGAACTATTTTTTTTTTTTTTTTTTTTTTAAAGATTTATTTATTTATTTATTTGAGAGATAGAGAATGAGAGAGAGCAAGCACATGAGAGGGGGGAGGGTCAGAGGGAGAAGCAGACTCCTCGCCGAGCAGGGAGCCCGATGCGGGACTCGATCCAGGGACTCCAGGATCATGACCTGAGCCGAAGGCAGTCGCTTAACCAACTGAGCCACCCAGGCGCCCCTGGAGGGAACTATTTGAAAGCATCTCTGTAAGATGTTTGTTTCCAAGTTCTTTGAATCAATAGACAGCCATAAGTTCATCAAGTGCAAAGCAAGTTGTACTTACCTACTCAGTGCCTCGCAGACAGGCAAGGAATGTTGTTTATGTGAATACATGATTTCCCAGTTTGGGGCAAGGTGATCAGCTATGGATTGTGCTTCTAATACATCAACTTAAATGATGAGCTCTGAAAAAACTTTGTGTCAAATATTGCTGCCAACATCCACGTGTTTATGACCTATCAATAGAGTATCATTGTTTAAACGACTGAGGCTTGAAGAGGAAAAGAAACTGACCTATCAACCTAAAATGATAATTGAAGCAAAACATGACCAGCTGTTTTGTTAGTCAATAAAAATAGATGAGGAAACAGTGCTCAGTTAAAGCTTCAAAGACAATGACACCAGCTGTTCTGGATTTCCCTCTTCCATGCCCCAATGAATTTTTGTTTAGAGTTTTATTTCTTCTTGCTTATTTTTTTCAATCCACGGTCTAAAATGCTCATGCTAAGCCATTCCTACACATTCTCCCAATTCCCAATATAAACAAATCAAATGTTACTTAGACATGTTTAGGTGCTTTATTTACAATAACAAAATGCACTGAGTGCAATGAAGGATGCAAACAAATATTCTTTTTTTTTTTAAGATTTTATTTTTTTTATTTGACAGAGAGAGAGAGACACAGCGAGAGAGGGAACGCAAGCAGGGGGAGTGGGAGAAGGAGAAGCAGGCCTCCCGTGGAGCAGGAGGCCCGATGTGGGACTCGATCCCAGGACCCTGGGATCATGACCTGAGCCGAAGGCAGACGCTTAACGACTGAGCCATCCAGGAGCCCCCAAACAAATATTCTTAATAGACACACAAAGCAGTTTATGACATTCTTGAAAAAAGTGGTCAATTCATGAGAGAGCCCAATGTTTCTAGTTGTGTATTGCTAAATCTGTCCCTCAAAAACTCTCAACTGTCATTCATTTATTCATTCATTCATTTATTCACTTATCTGTCTATTTATTATATATTTCATATGCTTCGGGTGTGTTTTTGACTTAATTCATTATTCTTGCTTGGGATAGCATTAGATCCTAATACATTCACTGGGATGTTGTTAAACCACAAAGTCAATATCTACTTTATACAGATGTTCTTAATTTAGGTGAAGCAAAAGGAAAGTATCTACACATGTATTACACTGTATAAATACACACATATAATGGCTCAGAGGTTTTCCTTTAGTCTCCTTTCTTTTCAGAAACACCACACACACACACACACACACACAGGAAGTCCACTAAAAATAAGTAATTTTTTATTACTTTGAGAAAAAGTGTTTGGAATCCAGAATCCTTGCCTTCCTTTCCTCCCTATAATCAATGCCCCTTGTGAAATGTTACTAATTCTACACTCTTAGAGAAAAAAACAAAAACAATGAAATTCCTTGACAAAGCTGCTGGAGATGATTAAGAAAAAAATGTTGCAATAGGAGGAACAAACGGTATATGTATACAAGCCTATGTACTGATGCAAGAAGGAAAAATTGTACAGCTTCCTCTGGGCCATAGTGACATATTTTAGCTTGGTATCTGTCTAGGCTTTTTGGTGAAAATATTGTAGGAGAGACTATTGAGAGTGTAAAACAGTTTATGAATGTAATTTCTCTTCTCCCTAAAAATAAAGGGCAACAAATGTGAAGTTATTTATCCACTTAGTAAATGCTTTAAACAGTATTCAAGTAATGCCATAATATAAACAGTTTGCCATCAGAACCTATCATTTGCACTTAAAGATAACGAAAGAAGAATTGTAGTCAATTATATGTGTCTTATCAGGTTATCAAGAGTGAATAACCTTACAAAATGCACCTGAAAATAGCTAATTAATAACAATAAAAAAATTTTTAAAAATAGCTAATTAAGCAGTGCACCAAAGTTTTAGTCTTTTTGATTACATAGTTTGCTCCATATTTTCTATCTTTGTTTATAACAACAAATATGTTTGAGGCAAGATTCCAGAAGATTTTGGGATACAGTTGAAGAATATTAGGTATTTTTTATGATATAATATTTACCTTTTGCAAAGTTGAAAGCACTTGATTTATTTACGTGACATTTTTGAAATTCAGTTCAAATAGACCTAATAAACATGAAATGGAGTAATAGAGATGTATTTATACATCTGTTCATCAAACCAACATTTAGTGAGCACCCACAGTGTACCAATCCCTGTAAAAGACAGTGGGTACCCAGGAGTGGCAAGAGAGAAATGGGCCCACCCTCACAGACGTTACTCGGTAGTAATAATAGCTTACATTTCTATTGTGCTTTCACAATATGTGAAGTATTTTTAGAAACATTTGTGTTATCTACTCCTATCCTTTAAGATAGGTGTCTGTCTTTCTTTCTTTCTTTCTTTCTTTCTTTCTTTCTTTCTTTCTTTCTTTCTTTCTTTCTTT
>NC_058405.1:129204684-129328473 GCF_002201575.2 Neomonachus schauinslandi
TTTCTTTCTTTCTTTCTTTCTTTCTTTCTTTCTTTCTTTCTTTCTTTTCTTTCCTCTCTCTCTTTCTTTTCTTTCTTTCTTTCTTTTCTTTCTTTCTTTCATAGAGAGAGAGACAGCGAGAGAGGGAACACAAGCAGGGGGAGTGGGAGAGGGAGAAGCAGGCTTCCCACCTAGCAGGGAGCTGGATGCGGGGCTCTACCCAGGACCCTGAGATCATGACCTGAGCCGAAGGCAGACACTTACCGACTGAGCCACCCAGGCGCCCCAGTGTTTTTATTTCTAGCATATAAGTGAGATTATTGAAACTTGGACATTTTATGACTGGGAGGTTTGGAGATAACCACAAATACATATACAGGATATTTAACCACAAAAATAGCCATTTATACTTTATAGCATTTAATGTTTTTTTTTTTTCCCCAGTAAGAATTCAATGAGGAGACAAGAGACATATAGTCATTCAGAAAGGAAAAGTTTAAAGAATCATTAACTATAACAGGAGATAGGAGTAACAGGGGATTGGGTACAAAGGGCTAAATAGAACTCTAAGAAATATACACAAAGCAGATATAGGGAACAGCCGTGACCTCTAGGGGAACACCAAGCACCCAAGAAGGAACCAAATATAGAAATGGACCCCTGTCCTTAAGTCTGGGATTCAGACCTCACTGGAGAGGGCACTCCTGTGGCCCACTGGATGTCAGACAAATTCCCTGAAGGGCTACACTAGAAAACTGACTGGGAAATCACCTTCTCGGATGCTGAGAGAGGTCCCGTTGAGAGGAGCCGTGTGCTCTGGCCACAGAGCCCTGCAGGAGCCTCCCAGGGGAGAGGATGTGCAGAAACCAAGAACAGTTTCTCCTCTAGGATCCCTCCAGGGTCCTCCACTGATGAAATTTGCCATCTTGCCAGCTGGCAGGGGAGAAATGTTCCAGTATCCCAAGCAGAGCCACAGAGGGTAGATCCGCAGCTTAGAGGAATAGAATGATAAACGGCACACTGGTACAGCAAGAATATTTAGATGAATTATATCACATTGTTTATTTGTTACAACTGCACTATGGAGATACCTATTTTATTCTATATCATGGGTGAAGTCATTTAAAAATATATTTTATGTAATTACTTCTAAAAGATAAAGAATTTTTATATTAAATGTTTTGCCCATTATTATAAAGAGTAAAACTTATAACCTGGCAATTGAAAGCATTGAATTTGGTACCAGACTGTCTGGACCTAATTTCTGACCGTTGGACTTCAGGAAAGTATGTCGGGAAAAATATCTAACCTCCCTGTATCTCTGTTTCTTCATTCAAAAATAAACAAAAACAACCAACAAACAAAAAGGGGGAATTTTTTTCATATATTTCTTATGAATATGTTGGAGGATGTTTGAAATGTGTTGGAATTTAATTGGCATATACATAATGCTCATTGTAGACTACTGTTGTTATTATCATTATTGAGTTACTTCTTCCATTAAAAAATCAAATATCTACGATAAAGAATAAAAATCTACAAGCATCCTGGAAAGAAAATCAGTCATATACAAAGAAACAAATTTAAGCTGCCCAGAGTATTTCTCCAACCTGTAAAATGCTAGAAAATAGTAGAATGACATGTGCAAGTTTGGGAGAAAGAAGATTATTAAATAATGCTATAAGCAATCTAGTTGTTTCTTATGTACATAGACAACAGAAAAATAAGACATAAAAATCTCTGGCCATGAAAAGTTCATCTACTTATAAATACATATTATCTGATGGCAAATGACAGGATATTTCTTATTTGAAAAAATTTAAAGGGGGTTTGTTTTGTTCTTGTTATAAATAGAGTATGTGATTTTCTATTAAGAGATAGAGGAAATTTAAAGAAAATAAAAAATGATTGATATTCCCATTTAGTGAGAAACAGGTGTATTTCCACCTAGTTTTTTTTTCCTCTATGTATGTATGTGCGTGTGAGCATATAGAAATATTCACTTAAAAAAAATGGTGTCCTACTAAATGTGTTGTGGTATTCTACATTCTACTAGATGTGTGGTGGTATTTGATTGTGCTTCTACTAGTTATAGTAATTTTTTGGACTTTTTAAGATATATAGTCTTGTTATCTGTGAATAATGATAATTGTACTTCTTCCATTTTCATTATTATGTCTCATCTTTCTTTTTCTTGTCCTATTATACTGGCAGGACCTTCCAGTATGATGCCAAAATAAAGGGGCAAGAGGAGACATCTCTGTCTTCTTTTTTTTTTTTCTCTAATATGATTGATTTATTTTTTATAGAAGTAAGTCTTCTTTTTTTTTAAAGTAAATTCTACACTCAGTGTAGGGATTGAACTCATGACCCCGCCATCAAGAGTCACATGCTCTACCAACTGAGCCAGCCAGGGGCCCCCATCTCATTCTTAATAAAGACAAAGCATCCACTGTTTATCATTAAGTGTGCTGTTAGCTATAGGATTTTCTGCACATGCTGCTTGTGAAGTTTAAAGTTTCCTTTATTCTTAGTTGAAAGTTTTTAGTCATGAATGGGTATTGAATATTTTCAAGTATGTTTCTTCAGTTATTTTTAAGATTTTATTTATTTATTTGACAGAGAGAGACAGCGAGAGAGGGAACACAAGCAGGGGGAGTGGGAGAGCAAGAAGCAGGCTTCCTGGTGAGCAGGGAGCCTGATGCGGGGCTCGATCCCAGGACCCTGGGACCATGACCTGAGCTGAAGGCAGATGCTTAACCTACTGAGCCACCCAGGCGCCCCTGTTTCTTCAGTTATTGAAATGATAAATAACCTTAAAATTTTTTAATATTTAATTATGGTGAATGACTTTTATCAGTTTGGTGATAGAAATGGATTTGCATCATTCTTCATAAAAACTAAAAGCAAGTGTGGACCACTGGGTATATAATTTTCCCATTTGTATAAAAATGAAAACTGTGGCTTTATATATAGACATATATGTATACATGCGTTTTATGCACATATAAACACATATGTGTGCTTTTATATACAGAGAACATTTCAGGATACATGAAAAATTTAACAGCAGTCTGTTTTGCATATGAAAAAGCTTTGTGTGTCCAGGCTAGGAGAAAGTTTTTATTTTATGCATACTCTTACGCTGTGTGAAATGTTGACTATATATAACTTTGAAAAAAAAAAAGTACTTCTATTTCTTATTGTTATTGATTGCATTTACACGTAAGTATTTTATTAGCTTGGAATATGTTTTAAAGTATAAGGTGAGCCTTTGAAATAATTTTTCCCCCAATTATTTAGTTGAGTTTCCAAACTCTGGGAAATAACTTTCATTTTTTTACATTTACTAAGCACTGTTGTTTAATTCAGAATGATTATTTTTATTCCACTAAAAGGAATGTTGAATCAATGCTAATTTCACTGCATTTGAATTAATGTAGCTTTGTAAATTATAATTTTTGTTAGAGTTAGTATGTCATATTGGTTTATCAAGTTTTTTTGCCTCATTCTTTTTTTTTCTTTTTGTATTTATTCTTCTAATGAAATTTAAAATTTGGTCAATATCTTAAGGTGCTTACCCTGACTACTCAAAGTGTTTACTTTTCCTTTTCGTATCACCGATTTCTTCTTCATAAACTTACCCCCCTTTATATATATTTCTATATTTACTTAGGCCCATGAATAAGAAACTTTCTCATGGGCCCAAATGTTATCTTATTAACACTGTATCTAGCACAGAACTTGACATACAGGTGCTCCATAAATATTTGACGACTTATTCACTCAGTGAATGAATGTATGAATGTCTAAGTTCATCAAACTCCAAAAAAGTTCAACTCAATTTTATTTCCCTTGCTTTTCTTCACTTTCAACATTTACAGAATCTATTTTAATTTGTGATTAGAACCTTGAATTATTACATTATTAAGATAATATGAGATAAGATAAATGTCATGAATATCTAAAATATATTCTTTTCCATATACATTTTTTAAAGATTTTTTTTTTGCATTTACATTCAGTTTTGTAACTGCATTTATAGTATTTGGTTTTAATTCAAATAATAAGCATTATTATACAATAAATTTTCTATTCTTCTATTTTTAATTTGGAATCATCGTTTGCATTCAGATGCAAAAGGCTCCTCCCCAGTGAGGGTATATTAATCATTTTTTTTATCTAAGAATTTTTTATATTTTGAAAAATATGCTTCTAATCCCTCATACATAAATAACAGAATCTTGTCTATAAAGAGAATTCTTCACTCAAATTTATGTCCATCATGAAAATAAACAAAAGTAAAACACCTTATACACAATATTCTACTTTATCACAGTATATAGTTTCTTGGTGAAGAACTTTGAGACCAGCTTGTCTTTTTTATTATTTGTTATTTTTTTATCTTTAAAATTCAAAAATGTATAAGGGCATATCCAGGTGTCTTGATGCACCCTTTGGTTTTGTCCTCTCAGATCCTTCTTTGGCTTGAAAACTTTTTCTTTTCTTTTAAGTTTAATTGTGTATGTCCTTGCTCTTTTCCCCTTTCTTCCTTTGAAACAGTTATGTTCCTTTGATCATATCTCTGTCCTTCATATCCATCATTATTTAGGTCAACATTTTCATCTTTTGATTTTGTTCCTACATTATGGAAAAATTTCTCAGGTCTTTCCCCACTCCATTGATTGAAATTTTTTTTTCGTAAGTGCTTTTTACTATCTCAAATTCTATTTTAACTTTTTTCTTAAATTTTGCATTTTCTTGCAACCTATTTTAGCCTTCATTTTTTCCATTCTTTCATTTCATCCTATTCTCTCCTGAATAACACCTATAACAGTTTTGTAGAAGCTTCTCTTCCTGAATCTCTTTGAGCACATCAAGAATATAACATGTTCATTTTTCAGCTATTTCAAAAAATTAACTAATTTAAAAAGCTATGTTATTGGTTTGCCTCATCAAGTCAGTGACCCTTGCCATCCTCCAGCAGTGCCTCTTTATGATATCTTGACTTACTTACTTTATTTGCATTGTGTTGAGATTGATTCAAGTGTGGCATTTCTTTCAGATAGGGCAGGCATTTTTTTTTTTTTATTCTACCATCACTGAACACTTGGCTCTTAGAATTTCTCCCCCTTTCTTTTTTACTTTTTTTTCTGAACTATATCTAAAGTCTTTAATTTTTGGTCCTATCCAAATTTGCTGAGTAGAGCTTGAAACTTCTACCCCATACATTACAAGATTAACTTAGGTTGTCAGATACAATGTGTAAACTATCTTTTGTATGGTACAAAGCATACAGAATTATACAGAGTTCACCATGTGTCTCCAAAATGCTTCCTTAAGAACCTAAGGGTCCACTTCATCTTCTCCCTTCTGTTGAGAGATGTGGTGCATGGCTAAATACATACTGAGAGGGGCAGGAGTGGAGATGAGTTAGGACTATAGCTTGGGTTGGTCCAAGAGTTACCTCATATGGTACTGAGGGAGGACCTCATAGTTTGGTCATAGTAACATGAGTCAAAATCTTTTTCTGTTATTTGGGAAAGCTATGTGTCCCCTTCTGATTCAGAGGGTGCTCTATGCAATGCGTCATCCAAAAGAGATTCATGTTTGTTCTCAGTGATAACCACTGTTGGAAATTCTGCAAAAACTTCAGCATATTTTCTCCTCCTCCCCTTTCTCCTCTTCTTTTTCTTCCTCTTCCTCATTTTCTTCTTTGTGTTCATCTTCTCTCTTACACAAACATAAAAACATACAAATTCTCTCTCATTATTAGCAATTCATGCTATTTTATGCTGCTTTTCCCTACTTATTTTCTTCTTATTATTTTAATTAAAATTTAAGAAGAAGTCTATTAGGAGTGTCTAATACTTTGTCAATTTTTTAACCAGGTAGTTCCCTAATTATAACTTCTTTCCCTTTTTTTCCTCTGGATCAAATTTCATAGATCCTCTGGAGTTCTTTAATTCACTCTAGTCTCTGTTATAAGGGATGGGTTTAATCCAGATTATATTTAAAAGATAGGATTATCCACACACTGAACTACCTTGGAAAGAACTTTTTCCTTTTTTCTTTTTTATGCTGGAAGCCAGATCACTAGAAATCTTCCTGCACATGGACACCAATGGTGAGTCAAGAGGGTCCACATTTGGCTAATTGTCGGGTGATTCCACATTCCTGTTTTCTCTGGACTATCCCAGATTGTGCTGTTGTGCTAGCATGATTATTAATAGTGCTCCTTTCACTCTCAAAAGCACCCTGGTTTGCATGACAAATCATATGATCACCCTACATAAGACTATGAGATATGATCTAAATATGAGTCTATATCCCTGAAGGCCTCATTCCTGTGTCCTTAATATCATGACATAGTTTTAATAGAATTACACTTGAACAGGTGAAAATTACAGTTAATTGAATTCAACTACAATTCAGATACTAATACCCTAATTCTGTTTTCATAACAACTGAATGGGTCATGCCACCAAGAGTGTCCAAAGCAGATTGCTCAACCCTAACTAGTGGGCTTAGATAATAATGTAGAATTTGAGTATTTATATATTCAATTTCTTTAATTCTAAACATTCTAGAATTTTTGTCCTTCAGAAAATCTTAGATTGACCCCATTGGTGCAGAGATTACATCTCAGATGACTGAAGTTTAGTTGTCCCAACTTTAAAGCTCTCACTCGTCCATTCATCTTGTCTCTAGAGTGTCCGCTCATCATTCACTTTGTTACCATGCAAAATAAAGGCCTTGCCAGAGCCTATCTATTGTAGACCTACCCTATGCCTAACCACAGTATTCATTAATATGTAAAAGAGGTGATCCCTCTCAAAGTATATCATCCAGCATACATAATAGTGATTGGATGGAACTTTTTTAGATTAAGGTCAGGATAAATAATATACCCCAAATAATCCAAATATTTGGAAGCAACAGAATTGAGTCCAGTCCCCACTTTTTTTAATTATTAACTTTCATCTTTGGAAAAGTTTAACTTTACTCATCCTCAATTTCCTTATATGAAATGCGGATAACACCAACCTCTTGGGGTTGCTGTGACCATAAGAGAAAACAAATGTAAATCACCTACTTAAATCCCTGGCAGAATTCTTTTATAAAGTATAGATATTATGGTTAAGGGAAAATTAAAGGAAAAAGAAATATTCACTAGCTTTCCTTGGAAAGCTTTAATATTAATGAACTAGAAAAGAAACTGAACTAAATGAATTCCTAGATGATGTCTATATTTTATGTCAAGGACAATAGGCTTTCAGCCACAAATGGTAGTACCAGCAAAAGTAGAAAAGGGAACAAATTCAAGATGACTGATGACCTAGTAAAGAAGCACATAGAATTTCGAAATCCCTTGACCAGATACATCTTATTTCAGGTTACCAAGAACGCATACAAATGCAGACACATGAGTAGACCTAAACTCATATGTGAGTTTCCCCTCAGAGGGAGGTCTTTAGGAGTAGTCTGACTTTATATATGTTATTGGCTCTGTTCCATTCAATATCCTTTATCACAGACTTAGGTAAAACATACATGGCCACCTGTGAAGAGAACAGCTACACTGGATGGCGGAAGCAAGCTGTAACGAGGGAGTGGCACTACTGCCCTTCACTTGGGCATAAACTAAACAAATATAAGAAGCTGTAGATGTGACATTTCAGTAACATATGCAAAAAGACAGATTTTAATGAACTACAGCTGTATGATCCAACAATCTTACGTTGCCGCAGAAAGTCTAGTGAGCACTTTTTGATAGTCAATATAAAACATCCAAATCAAATCTTTCTATTCCTTACCCATCTGTCTTCCAGATTTCTTGTCTTTTGCCGTCTCTAATCTACTGTTAAACTTTCCATTGAGTTCTTAATTTCTGACAGTTGTATTTTTCAATTCCAGAATGTCCATTTCAATATCACTTTGGAATTTTAACTTTATTATAAAATTCCCATCTCTTCATATACTGTGCCTGTTATTTCCTGTATTTTCTGAAATGTATCAGTCATTATTATTTTAAAGTTCTTATATGCAAACTCAAATATCTACAACAGCTGCTTCTTTTCCCTGTTTTTTTCTCTCCGTTACTAGTGACAATGTTCTGTCTCTTTACATGCCTACTATGTGTTTTTTTTTAATTTTTTTTAAAGATTTTATTTATTTATTTGACAGAGAGAGACAGCAAGAGAGGGAACACAAGCAGGGGGAGTGGGAGAGGGAGAAGCAGGCTTCCCGCGGAGCAGGGAGCCCGATGCGGGGCTCGATCCCAGAACCCTGGGATCATGACCTGAGCCGAAGGCAGACGCTTAACCGACTGAGCCACCCAGGCGCCCTGCATACTATGTTTTTTTAATTGAAACTCAGGCATTGTGTTTTCAAAAACAAAGATGAAAAATTTCTAGATGAGATTATTTTCATCAGAGAGGTTCAGCCTTTCCTCTGGTAGGCAGATAGAGTGGAGAGGGGAAGAGGCTGACTACCTTAATTTAGGGTTTCATTGAGAATCTGTCAGATTCTATTTTTGTTCTACTTTCCAGAAGTCTTTAGCTTGGATATTTAGCCTCACACCCTGTGAAGCTTCAGAATTTGATAAATGTCTTCAGGGGGAGACTGGCTGCATTTGAGTGTACTCACGCCACCAATTTTACCACCCCAAGCCTGACCAAGTTCCAAAATCTTTGCTATTTCATCTCCCATCTTTCAGGGTGGAAGCAGAATCCTCATTCCTCCTCTAGCTAATTCCACACTATTAAGCACCTCCAGGGACAAAGCAGTTATTGCAGATTATTTAAGTCATTTCTCCTTTCCTTTGAGGACTTTCAACTGTCTTGTTCTCCTAATAGATCTTGTTTCCTAAGTAGCATGAACATGTGGGCTATTCCTTTTTTTTTTTTTTTTTTCCTGTATTTGGGCTTATGGTTATAGCTGCTATCCTGTGAAATGCTGGAATTCAGCAAATAACTTGGAGAGAAAACTGAATTTGAGGTCCCATTACTCTCCAAGTTTGTCATTCCAGTCCAACATAACTGGCAAAAGTTATGTTTTCCTGTTCCTCAGCAGCAGTGTTCTTCCTGGGCTGAGCATGGATTCTAAGCCTCTAGCTGCATCCAGAATCAACAAATAACCTCCAGGGGCAGCCTCAGAACCTCGGCTCACATTTGGAAGGTTCTTGCCTTTCTTGAATTGTACTCCCTCTGGTCCTTATTGTTCGGCTGATCCCTGTTGCCTACACACACACATATATATATTTGTAATTGATCCAGCTTTTAAAATTATTCTCAGTGGGGGCATTGGTCTGATCCTAAGAAGCAACAGTCTTATGTAGGTTTCAGTTGAGTACAATACAGGTTTTAATAGGTATAGCTATCAGGCACTGTGAAGATAAAGTACATTTGTGTATTGGAGAGGGAGCAAATGTCCCAATTCAACTTTCTAAAATTTCTGATACAAGGAATCACCTTATGAATCTTTCTACCTGTCTATCTATCATCTATCTGTTTCTCTATCTGCCTATTTATCTGTCTCATAATCCATCTACTCATTTATCCATCTATCTACCCACCTATCCATCCATCTTACTTTCACAGGAATTTCATAAAAATTGATTAGATTGCTATCAAACAAAGAATGAAAGTCAGTGTCTGAAACAACTAAAATAATAAATAGTAAGAATCTAGGTGCTGATGTTTTCATTGTCTTCATGACTCAAATGAGTAAACCAGATTGTATGATAGCTAATCATTTCTGTAAGTGCGAATTTTTGCTTGATCTTAGGTTAATTAATTTATGCATGCTACTATAGATCTGATGTGTATTGCTCTTAATCCATTACCAACTATATTCTGATGTTCCACCAAGTTTTCTTTTCCTATCTGTTTTTTCCTCTTAACAATGTATAACCATTGAGTTTTTGGATGATTATAAACATTCAAAATTTATAATGAGAAAAAACATGAAACTATAATTTTATTTATGTATATGTCTTTAAATCAAACATATTTCCTTCCTGAAAGGATAAAAACAGAAGGTTTGAAGAAAGGTTATCTTAAGTGAAATTAAAGAACCAATTGAAGAAATCTATCACACAGTGGGAAGAGAAAGCAGGTAGTTTTGAATAAGAGGAGAAAATGAAGAAGCTATCAGTCATATCTTTGAGTAATTAACAATACGTGGAAAGAATAAAACCACCATAAGCATCATTAGCATCTGTATGCAAATATAAGAGTAAAGTTGACTGCATACACATTGTAGGATCCATCTTCATAACTTCAGTCGAACTATTGTGATTTTAGATCGAGTGACATTTTAAATATATAGCAAGGTGATGTAACAATAATCATTTTAAAATAAATATTTTGTCCTAGATTTAGACTGAAGTGAATATTTTATAGACACTATTTTATTTTTTAAGAAAACATTTTATTTATTTGAGAGAGAGAGAGCACAAACAGCAGGGAACAGCAGAGGGAGAGGGAGCAGCAGGCTCCCCGCTGAGCAGGGAGCCCGATGCAGCGCTTGATCCCAGGACCCCCAGATCATGACCTGAGCGGAAGGCAGATGCTTAGCCGACCGAGCCACCCAGGCACCCTATATATTATTTTATTTAATCTCCACTGCAATCACTTAAAGTAGATAAACTTAGTCGTGTTTAATCGCAGATGAGTAAAGTGAAGCTTACGCTACATAGGAAACTTGCCAGTCAAAGAGTTTAGCTGGTATCAAAGCGGTGTTGAAATCCTGTGCTCTCAATCGGCACCGTCTATAGAATTTTCTGTAATGACGGAAACGTGCCGTGTAGGCACTAATGCATTACCACGTGTGGCAACTGAGTGCTTACAATGTAGCTAATGCCGCAATGAGGAACTGAAGAGTTAACCTTATTTAATTGTAATCAAGTAAAATTTAAATAGCCACAAGTGGCTACCACACTGGACAGCACAGTCTAAAATAGCTAGACTAGACTGGCTCCTGGCCCTGAAAGATCGTGTGGAGTATACAGGAACACCGTTTTAGAAGGCTCTTCTTGCAGTTAATCAGAAGGGATATCACTCCTTGACCTACTTTTAGTAGAAATCAATACTGTATATGGAAAACTGTAATGTATATACTGGCCTTTCTTAGTAAATGATACGGGAGAGAGCTCACTTGTAAACGTTTTGTACAAAATAAACAGTATATACGTATGTCAACTGCTTTCCATAAGTCAAAGGGCAATTTCCTCTTTCTTTATTTGGGTTTGCTGTGAGGCCGTGAGTATACACACTTAACACTGCCCAAGGAAAATGATACCAGAGAGGAAAGATAGGGGAAGCTGGCTGTTTTGTATTTACTTAGGATGTGTTAGGTCTTGGCATTGTGGAGCTAAATGGCAATTCTTGGTGGGTTCTACTTTCTTCTAGGTCAGGTCATGCTGAGTAAGTAGGGTGACAGCAGGGGACATTTAATATTATTATCTCAGGAGCATGTGAGGTGACTCCTTCCTCTGACTGCTCTTCCTCATGCCAAATAGTTTTAAGCTAGAACGCCTTCTTTCCTCACTTTTTTAACCAAAGAGCACTTTCTTTACTTATACAAACACTACAATATTGTTTTCCTTGCGTGTGAAGCCTCAAAAAGGCAAACATTTTCCATACCTAAGACTTCTAAATAAAAATAATGCTTCCTCTTCCTGAGAATCCAAATTCCACCGGGCTACATTAGAACTTCTGCTATGTGGTTTATCTTCATATTCTTGACTCTTAAAAGATTGGAGTTATTCAAACAGATGGGAGTAATTCAAGGCCTTTAATCCCTCCTTTTCCTTCTCGGTGCTGGTTGTTTAGGTTTTGTTTCAAAGTCGAGAGTTGTTGGCTTGATGGTCATGGCTGCAGAAGGGGGTTTGATTGACAGCACATGTGTTAAAGCCATGCATACATTACTGAGGACACTATGAGGCAGAGTGCCCTCAGAGACACACTTCTGAAAAGAGTAGTTGACTCAGGCCCCACCTATACAGAGCTCAGTTCCTAAAAATAGGTGCCAAGTTGCATCCTTTAGACTCAGGGCTAAAATAAATTCAGCCGTCCCATCTACTTGCTTGATAGACCCTTCAGTGGAGCCGGCCTCCACTCCACCGATTGCTTTCAGGGGACTGGGAAATTTGCTGTACAGGAAGCAAGGGAGGAAGCTCGTCAGCGAAGAACTGTAAAGATACATGACATTTTCACTAACTCGGAGTTAGATCTATTACAAAAGGTATGTGTGATATAGTCATTGATGCATATCTACTTCCTGGGTGGTAATATGTTCTTACTGATTGCTTGAGATCAATGAAGACCATAGGTCAAATTGTAATTGTTGAAAATATCCAGTCGGATTTTGTTTTTATGACAATATCTGGTATTACATTTATATTATTAAAAGTAAGGCTTCATATATTAATCTCTGCCAAATAGTTAGCATGTTTCATATTTAGTGTTGAAGAATAATGAGCCAAACTTTAAGCTAAAAATTCACGAGTGAAAATTATACTTCAGCTTCTAGCCAAAAGAGAAAACAAAATTAGTGTATCTTCTATGACCATAAATTAATAAAATATACAATGAATGTACTAAAAAATATAAATTGTGTTACTTGGAATCTGGTGAGGGAAAGGAAGAATTTAAAATATCTTCAACTGTTGCAGCTTGCTCAGAAGAATGTGTTGAAAATTATTCTTTCTCCAGCCTTAGTTTGATTTTGTACTTCTTGCCCCAGCCACAGTCTCATCTCCTTTGGGAGTATTACTGGAGTAAGGATTAAAGAATCAGGTTCTTAGATGTTTTGCAGAATTAAGAAAAGCACTGCCAGTTGGATCTGCCAGCCCTAATTATAGTAACTACAAACTTAAAGAGAGAAGACTGAGATTTTACTTTAAAGGTATCATGGCCTATATACTGTTTCAAATGGATTTTTTTCTGTCTTCGATTGCCTGTGAACACTTTAATTTGGCCCTGTTGTGCCTTAAGTGTTTAGATGTCAGAGACTAAAGTGATTTGGGACAGGCATTATAACAGAATATCTTAAGACACCAACTAAAAGCAAGGACACTTTAAGATTACATAATACAGGGTTTAAATATAGCCAGCTGGTGCCGAACCGAAAGATATTTATTTTTACCAGAGCTCCATTGGGTCACTGACGAGCTGTAGGTTGTTTAAATTATTTTAAAATTTCATGTGCCGAGGACCAAAGGATGAGTAAAATATTTACCTCAGCTACATTCAGAACCATGAATTTTAATATGAAAGAGCACCTGTTTTGAGTTTTAAAGATATTACCATTGAGTGGCAAAATATTGGATAAGAAATGAGGGAGTCTTGAATTCTATGCTTAAATATTTCTCTACTTCTCTGCCTGATCTTTGAATATTTTACCTTCTTACTATTAACATGTAAATGAACAACTAGTCCCATTTTTTAAAGTCAGCATTTTGGATGTCTGCGAATATGGCAAAGTGTCAGCTGTTTGGGAAAATATAGTCCGGAGCAAATGTCTCTGCTTTCATCCGATGTTGGGCATCTTTTTCCTTCAACTACCTGAAGAATAAAAGTAGACATTCTTTAATGATCACAGAGGGCTCTACTTCAAAAGATGTTCATGTAAAAGTGTCAGCCCAGGCCTCAAGTCTTCTGTGATTATAGAGCAAGAGAGGGTTGGTTGCCTTTCCTCTGGTTAATTTTTGGGTGAAAAGCCCACAGAGTTCATAGATCATTTCCGGTTGTCTACCATTGATAGCTGTCGCTAGTCAGCCAGCTCCCCTGTTCTGTCTCTCAAATTTTACCACCACTGAACAACTTATGTATGTCAGTATTCTTTTTACTCTTTTGGTAAAATATTACTTATGTTGAGGCCATTTGGAGTTGGACTCTCCTGGTAATCTTGGTCCTGGGAACTACTTCCTCTCCTCTTTGTTTCTGTCTTTGCCTCACAGAGACACACAACTCTGGACACTAAGAAATTATTTTTTAAGACCTGATTCCTAGCTGGTAGTCATGTCTAGATTCAGTATTTTATAGAGCAGGTCATACACCTTATAAGTGCTTGACAGTGTAATTCCAACATTTTTGATTGAATAATCTGTGGGGGACAGAATTTAATTGACATTACATTGTCCTTTTTATTTGCTTCCCACCTCCTATTTTGAAAGCATTCAAGTTACACTTTGAAATTTAATTAAATTGTAGTTTGTTTTTTGTTTGTTTGTTTTGCTTCTGAAACAGACACTTGATCATTCAAACTACAGGCTCATTCCTTGCAGAATGGCGGGTAACTTCAGTATTTTTCTGATTCAGAAATAACTTTTTTAGAACACTGATTTATTCCACATAGATGCATGGTCTTTATAGGACTGTGTGATATGTTGCATTGTTTTTATTTTTTTCCTGACAACAAATGTGTGGTGTTTTCTGGCACCAACCTATTCTCCAATTCTCTGACACCAACTGGGTATACAACTTAATTCAATTTTCATACTAATTCCCAGAGTTAGAGCAGACCCCACAGATTGCCCCCATTTCAGCCACTAACTCAGGAACAGCCAAATAGAAGAGATGCATAGGGCAAAATGGGGTGGAGGATAGTGGCACAGAGCTCCACTCTCTCTGGGCTCCATACCCATCAGTGTGTTCACCAACCTGGAAGCTCACCAAACCCTGTTGTTTAGGGTTTTCATCAAGATTTTATTATGTAGGATGATTGACTAAATCATTGGCTACTGGTTATTGGATTCAATCTCTAGCCCTTCTCTCCCTCTCCAAGGTGGGGAGTGGGGTTGAATGTTCTAACTCTTTAATCACTAGGTTGTTTTTTCTCGCAATCAGCCCCCAACCTGAAGCCATTTCTACTCCCCCTTAACCCCCACAAGAGACCAGGAGTCCTCTCATTAACATACAAAAGACACTACCAATCAAGAGATTCCAAGAGTTGTAGGAGCTGTGTGCCAGGAGCCAGGGACTAAGACCAAATATTTATTTTTTATTATGTCATATATGTCCGCAACATCTCTTCTCCTTTGAAATGCTACCTATGAACTCCAGAGTAAAACTTTCATACGACTTACTTTCCTAATCATTGGAATCCATCTCTCACAAACTTACCTGAGTATTTTTGATTTATACAGTATAACCAGTAAAAACACAAAGGACAGTAACAGTTAGGCAACAAAAAGAGCAAAGATTTTATTTTCTTAAAAATGTTGAAAATCAGCAAATTCAATGTATTATTTGTATCAATTTAGATACAACAGATGATGGTGTGGCTATAATTAATGACTTTTTGTGAGCCTAAATGATGGCATAAGAATAATCTGCCAGTGAGCAGTACAGTAGGTAATCCAAATTCCTGGTAGAGTAGCTGGACTTCTTAAAATATTGCCAAGGATAAAAGGAATTTATTACACAGATAACCCAAAGAACCTCAGGGACTATTTGGTGCAACACTTTTAAGTTCTAGATAAGAAAACCGAGGCAAAGGAACATTAACTAGTTACTCTCATTAAGCACAGAGAACTAGAAGCCAAGTCTCTTGGCTTATATTTCAGTGCTATATGTCATTCTACAAAGCTTTATGCCATAACATCAACCCAATTCCATTCCACTCCCATGACCTTTCAAGGTACACCTTAATAAAGTCCTTTTTTTCCAGCAATAAGTTTTTGATGCTTTTTGTTTTGTATTTCCTATTCTCTTAAAATTATGAAAAATTGTGGAAAAGGAGACCTAATCCACATATTCAGTTAAAATTTTAAAAAATATGATGACTGCTCATTTTTTAAATTTTACTAAGCATTTAAGTTTGTTCATCTTCTGTGTTCGACGAGCTCTTTCCCCACCCCCCACTGTCTTCTCGTGGGTGCATGATTTTTCACTGCTCTTTTTGGCAGACCTTCAAGTAGATTTGTCTTCTACATTTTTCTAATTGTATGCAGGATATATCCTGCTGTCTGGTGAACTGAACACTTTAGATATATCTGACTGTTCAAAAGTAAGTAAGTGCCAAATTTCTCCAGGCATACACATGACTTAAAATAAATATAATACTAAAAGAATTTATTTAGGGAAATTTCTCTGTTTGTAAAAGATCCAATAGCATCTTCCTAAAGAATCTGAAATATATCAGCATGTGTATTTCTAAATGCATTAACTTGGTAGTTACTAACGTTGAAGAGCTAAAAAAAAAAAATCGTATAACCATTAATTTTACAAGCAAAGTCCAGCATTATAAATGGTTTCCAAACATGTTCTCAGTGTTCTTCATTTAAAGTTCAGTAAATGTGGATTGAATATAAACTAATGTGTGAATATCATTTAATTTAATTTTTTTAACTCATAGAATTCAATTGCATTGAAATAAAATGTAGGTAGAATTTGTATTATAAAGTGACTGGGTTTTTTAACTATATTAAATTTGGGGTCCTTTTTTTTTTTAAGATTTTAGTTATTTATTTGACAGAGAGAGAGCGGCAGGCAGAGGGAGAGGGAGAAGCAGGCTTCCCGCTGAGCAGGGAGCCCGATGTGGGACTTGATCCCAGGACCCTGGGATCATGACCTGAGCCGAAGGCAGACACTTAACCGACTGAGCCACCCAGGCGCCCCTTAACTATATTAAATTTTGATAAGTAGAGTCACATTTCCCCATTGAATTGCATTTAACTTCATGGGTGCTTTATCATCATCTCTGTTGTTGATGATAATTTTGTTTGTAGTCAATACTGTCATAATAATTTAGCTTTACCTTTTCTAGCCAGTAAGCCTTTTTGTCAAATAATTTGAGGTTCATAGGTAACAGAGTAAATAAGCACACCAGGGAAACAATGAAAAATCTTTTCATAAAGCTAGGGATCACCTTTTAATGTACCCATTTTGTAAGTTAGAATTTTTGACTCTCCACACAAGGGTTTTATTGTTAAGTGGGAATATTTCTGGGAAAGAGACAAGAATAAAGTGATTTTGTTCACATTATTAAAGATTGTCAATTCCAGTGACAAGCTCTATTTAGAATTCACTGTGTGTGCTTCTGCTGGATCCCAAGCCATTTTCCTGAGTGCTGTATAGGGTTGAAGTCTGCTGTTTTGCTACCCCGCAGCAGTTTTCAGTTGGAACCCAGGGGCTAGAGCTAGGGATGCCAAAGGAAGAGCAACTTAGGGCAAGCAGCAGCTTGCTCATTCCTTCTGTCCTCTGAACCATCCCAGAATGCTCAGAGTGGGAGCAGAACCTCATTACGGCCCTGACTTCTTCAGTAGAAACTATGCTAGCCCTCTGAGTCCCAGAAGACTCAAAACCATATATTTTTAGGAATGTAACTGTATTAATGCATGTCTGCTTCACTCACTGACTCATTCTGGAATGGGAATAATTTTAGGATTTATCACCCATCTGTCATCCAGAGCTGGACAACAGCCCCAACTTTTACTCTGTAAAATATCAGAGAAGTGAAATTTGAAGCGAAAGCATATGTTTGTATTTAAGTTACAATCTTTTTTTTTCCTGAAAAGATCTAGTCCAGCTATTGCAGTTATCAACTCAAAACTACTATTTATAATTTCTAATACTCCACCTTTTAAATTACCTTAGACTTCAATGTTCACCTCTTTTCATTTACCTCACCATTTCAACCCAACTTGTCCCAGCTTCTTGACTATGTCATTGTATTATGTTATTACCATTTCTTTCCATTACGCTCCATTATATATATGTATGTGTATGTGTATATTCTTTTCTGTAAAGTATGGTGTTACTGATGCCTCTGTATTGTTTTCCATTTCTTTTACATTCTCGAAGTGCATTTGGATGTTCAAATAAAGAAGAGTAATCTTTAGACAAAAGCCAATAACCACAGTATCATTCAGAATGACATTTCTTTTTTACACCTTGTATAACATTGTGTGGAGAACCTGACACAAAATTCTGTAAACATTTGTATTGAGAAAGTGCCAAACTACATTTTTATAACAACAACAAAAGCAATAATAATAATAAACATAAACATTTTCTATGGGATTACTCTCCCATGGAGAGATTTATTTTAAAAGTTCCAGGAGCTGATGTATAAAATTTCCTTATTGATATCATCTTTACATTTTAATCAATCTGAACTATTTCTCAAATGATGTAACATGTTCTCTCTCCTTGTCTTTCCTCTTCCTTCTTTTTTTTCTCATTTCTATTAAAGACCTCCTATATAAGGAATATATTCCTTAACCCTAAAACTGAAATTATCCTTAAGATGTATACAGTGTCCTCAGTTTATCAGAATCACAAAAACACCATCTCCTAGGGTCAGAAGAGGTTCCAAATAAACCCCAGATAACACTTTACTAGGAAATCAGAAAATACTGTCAGGTGACCCCTAGTTAGTTGAACACAGACTTTGGAACCAGACTGCTTGGGTTTGAATTCTGGCTCTTACACTTACCAACTGGATAACTTCAGGCAAATTATTTAATATCTGTATCTCTGTGTCTATTTCCTCATCAGAAAATGGAGATACTATTAATATCTACCTCATAGGGTTGTTTTGAGGATTAAATAAATTCATATTTGTAAATGACTTAAACAATAGTGCCTGGTGTACAGTAAGTGTCGTATAAGCTTTTGCTGTTACTGTCATTATTATTATTATTTAATATATGAGGCTAGTACAACATAATAACCATTATCTCTTTCTCAGAGAACAAGATAAAAAAATAAAGTACCAAGTTTTCCTGGAAGCTGAACATTCCAAAAAAAAAAAAAAAACCCACCACACTAAAGACTGTTTAAGAGAGAAAATCAGCTACCTGATTTAATAGGTTATTCTATTGTTAAAGGCATCCTTCCCTTGCAGAGGTGCATTTTTCAGCTCAAATTAAATTTCTGTCCTCTCTGGAGCTGTAGAAAGCTATTAAGTGCCCTCTTTCTATTACAATAAATTCAACATTTGAAACTAATAATCTTCCTGTTATTCTTGATGTCAACATCACATTACTTCAAGAAATCGAACTCTTCAACTACCTTCAACCCTAATGACTCTTTGCTGCCAGCTACTCATTGGACCTTGTCATTACTTTGACTTAGTGCTTGGACTCTTGACATATGGACCACAGTTTTCTTTATTTTCTACTAAAACTGATCTTGGCCCTCAGCAGGATCTTCCCCTCCTCAACACATTCCACCCATCGGATTTTCTGCTTTTACTGGCCTCATTGCTCTGTATCTTGGATCCATTTGCAATGTCTGAGTGAAGATGGAAGGAGAACACTCAGGAGGGAGGGAGGCACTGAAAGATGGGGCTGTAGGGACCAGACTGTTTATCAAGGGAATCTGAACAGCAAAGGCAAAGAGAATCCAATAACTGAAAAGAAAGCAAAAAATCGGGGCTCCTGGGTGGCTCAGTCAGTTAAGCATCCAACTCTTGATTTCAGCTCAGGTCATGATCTCAAGGTCATGAGATGGAGCCCCACATCGGGCTCCCCACTCAGCAAGGTGTCTGAGATTCTCTCTCACTTCTGCCCCTCCCATTTGTGCACGCACTCTCCCTCTCAAATAAATAAATAAATCTTTTTTTTTAAGATTTTATTTATTTATTTGAGAGAGAAAGAATGAGAGACAGAGAGCATGAGAGGGAGGAGGGTCAGAGGGAGAAGCAGACTCCCCACCGAGCAGGGAGCCTGATGCGGGACTCTATCCCGGGACTCCAGGATCATGACCCGAGCCGAAGGCAGTCGCTTAACCAACTGAGCCACCCAGGCGCCCTAAATAAATAAATCTTTAAAAAAATAAAAGAAAGCAAAAGATCATGAGCCAATGAAAGGCACAATGCATCATATTTGAGGGATGAAGCTAAACTATAAACAGGAAAATAAATGGCAAGGTCAGAAGTAAGGAGAATTAGAAACAAGATAGGATTAGAGCCTGTGATAGGCTCGGGCATGCATTTCAAACTAAGGCCAAGAACAATCAGGAGTGTTGGAGGCCTGGAGTTAAGGGCTCCTGCCTCCAGGTTTCAAGGATGGGTCTAAGAGCTTAAAGGAATCATACTAGACCTAATGCCCACTCAACCAGGACCCCATTGTCAGCTGCAATGGTACAGCTTCCACTGACTCCCTGTTTCATTTGTGCCCACATTCTTGAGCTAAATGCACCTCACCAAAAACCAACTCAACATTTGCCCCTCATGTATGATTTTTGCTTCCATCCCAAGGCTGCCTCTCTCTATAGATAATATATAATATAATATATATATTGACTCCTTATCACATTTACCATTGTTCCTGACAATCCCAGGTGTTGTCTATTCTAATATACAACTGGAAAACTTGAGACTGGAAATAAGTTTGTGGGTAACACTGTTTTAAAAAAGGCTATCTTGAATTTTAAAAGGTTTCGCAGTATACAGTTAGGGCTTAAATAGTCACCAGAGATAGGCACACGGTACAATATAGATGAAGCCAAAAGCTGATGGAGACTAAACCCCAGAAGACTAGGGATGGAGCCCAGGAGACTATACATGGTTGGGTGTCAGGAATTTTTCAGGAGACTGGTCATGATAGATGAATGTTATTTGTATCTGGTCTAAGCTACTCCCTAACTCCATACTCAGGTTTGAGATTTTATAAAGAACAACGCAAGAAGTGCTGCAAAGCATCAGCATTTTTAATTCCTCCTTCTGAGATACTTCCTGTAATGGCAAGTGTCAGGCGTGGTGAGGTTTATAACATTTTCCTCAGGCCCTGCACTGCTGGTGAATGGGACCTAGGGCTTTCTGTCACATCTGCTTTCCTTGGCAATCTTCCAACTCAGAAGTGCACTGGGACACCCTGAAAACCTACTGAGGTCCTCCTAGATCTCACAAAACAAACAGGATACTACTTGTGATTAGATGCTCCTCCAAGGGAAAATGTGTATATATCAGTGTTTGCATGTTCTTCCTATACTCCTGTGCTTGGCCCACTGGGCTGGGGAGGCTAATATTTTCTTCTGGACCGAACTGTGATGGAGACATGAATGTATCTGGAATTTTTTAGCTACAATATTTTTCTAATTGCTTTCTGCAGATATGTAATAACAGGAGAATTTCTGGCAGAAATTTAATTTGGCAGAAAGCCAAACGTTGACTGGTTTCACTTTCCAAGCAAACATTTTTGTGCAGTTCTAATTTTCCCTTGCTCATGTGGTATCCTGCGGAGCATTTTTGGTGCTGAGCTGGGTTTCATTGTGGGAGACTCACAGGTTCACAGGCAAAAGTTTATTTTTGCTTCCTCCTGGAAGCTCTAATCCTAACTTTCACATCTCCGGGCTGCTTAAATAACTTCTGTTACAGAATTTGGAACTTGTTTTCTACCCTTTAAAAAGAAGTAGGAGAGAGAAAGTAACAAAATCTGTCAACAGGAACCGTCAAAAGATGGGCACTGAATCTTGCATTATTATTTCTAGACAAATTCATTTGAAAAATGCTTAATGGTCAGCCACTGTGTATCAGTCATGATGCCAAATGTTAAATACCTATGAAGTTGGCTGTCTTCATCTCAGCTGTCCATCTAGAATTTTAGTTTCAGATAATAATAAAAATTTAATAACCGCTTCTGCAAAAATGTTAGGAAAAGCTCTGCCTCTCATTGTTAGGGAAAGCACAAGCATATCATTCTTAGAAATGCTTTATATTCCTCCTGTTCCCAAATAAGGGCACATGAGGAGCATTTCTGGCCACTGTGTGATGGCCCTCCTACCATATTCACACTGTACATCTTGCCGTTTTGTAAACTGATGAAGCTAAGAGATTCTTTGACCGAAATCATGGTAGATATGGTCATGCAGGCAAGACTTAGATGGAAACTGATGCTGAGCTCCTGGCTAGTCATTGATAACCTGCAGTTGTCATTCTGTGTCTAAAATTTTAAAAATAATATCTAAAGACGAATAAATCTCAGTTCTTTCCTTTCAGGTGAGTTGTCCTAATACAATGGCAGGTCACACTAAGTTGAAATGACTTGTCCGTCTGCCCAAGGCTTTTGGTGCCTAAAAGGAATAGTCTGGGGAAGTGATTCTATTTTAAAGCTTCATATGGAATTTTACAGTGAAGCACAATATGTAGTTTTTAAATTGCTTTTTTACATTTCACTCTCCCCAACTTCACTCCTTTCACCTTGTTTTACACTTGAGTTTAATACCATTGGTCTAGGAAAATTTTTGTTTGCAAGTTTTAATTAAATTCTTTGTTGTTCACAGATATCACTGTCTTAATGTGCATGGAAAGAGCAAGTTTTAATCTGAATAACATTTAAAGGGTGATTTTTACACTTCACCCTTTAAAACCAGGAGTGAAGTAAGCAGCATAAGCTGATGGTGCACTTACAGGATTAGGTTTTGAATCTGAGAGAAAAGAAACAAATGTCAGTGCCAAATATGTAAAGATAAATAAGTATAAATAAATTAAGGGATGATGAGACTGACTAACTATGTACTTCATGTGTATCTTAAGCAGGGCAGACTATTATTAAATTACGTCCACTCTTTGGACCGATCCTAGTACTGGAATTTCATTAGGAAACGGACATCATCTTTTTCTTTTGAAGTTACAGTCTGCATTTATATGCAAAGGGCATGGAGGGCACCTTAACGGTGACAGGGAGAACAACCCAGCACCTGACTGACTCAAAGTTTTGATACATTAAAATTATTACACTTTAACTTATAAATATCTTTGTTCTATTTCAAAGTTTTGATACATTAGAATTATTACACTTTAACTTATAAACATCCCTGTTCTATATTTAAAAGACTGGTCAAAATGTATAGAGCATTTTCTAGTACACCCTACAATTATGGGGACAGTGACCAGAAAGTATTTGGGACAGTACAAACGTTTGAACAAGATGCCGATTGCCTTCCATTTTAGAGAGCGTTAGAGAAATCTATAGCTTTGGGAAGAAAAACAGTATCCTACCTGGATTCTTAACATATCTGCTGAACATTAGCACTTTCGTCTTCCTACCCGAGATTAAATGATTAAAGACCACATCATTCTGAAAGCGTTCATTTTCTTAGGTGGAATTTTTCTAAGTACATCACTGCTCTGAAAGAGTGAACTTACTTCCAGAGGAGTCGGGTATTTATCGAGCAATATGTTACATTATCTCAACATTTTCTCTTTTCCCTCGATGGCTTAGCTTTTCCAAAAAATATTCAGTAAAGAAAGTATGTAGAATCAGCATGGTTTCCCTTCTTTGATCAAGCCTTTCAGCCATTAAGTTCGAAAGAAAAAAAATAACATATCAAAGGATCTGTTGTTTGTAGACTTGGGCAGAGAAAGCACTTTAAAGAAAGACGTAAGGTCTTTGAAAAGAGTTTGTGTAAATTCAGAGACTGAATTTCTGTAAGACAAAGGCTTAAATTTAATATATTTTATTATTCAGAGGAAAAGGGTGATTAGTAGGATAAAAGCTGCTACAGCATCAATCACCTAAGTTGGTGAGAGTCAGAATTTGATGATTTGGGCTTTCTTTTAATAGCCTTTGTCACACGCTCACCTCAGGAGAGAGGGGAAAGTTGGAAAGAGCGTCAAGTATCAGGGAATTCCCCAAATCAGATCCAGAAAACTCTGGCTGCTCCAGAATGCAACTAGCACAGAAATGATTTAAAGTAATAATCGGGACGGACTTAACTTCCCCGTCTCTGCCCTCACGCAAACAGCTTAAAGGTGGGTATGCCAGGGAGATGGTTCTCAAAGCTGCGGATTATGAAAGCGTCATCATCTCCCTATTACTGTTGCTCATTTTTGACCCGTTGAGTGCCAACAGTATACTTGGAACTCAACAAAACAGCTCAATGCACATGGAATTTTACAAAGCCTATGAGAGAAAAAAGCAGACCATTTTCGGGAAAAGCAGATTCTGAGCTAGTGTGCATGAGTCATCTCCATCTACCAACAAATTGCTTCAGCCCCAGAATGAAGTCACTTTTGTGTAATCTGGAGGTCCTGATGGTTTTAGAGGTGCTGGTGGATGTCTTGACTAGTCTGTTCCTGCCCTGGCTTTCAGAGGCACGTTTGTTTGCTGCTCACCACAGACTGAGCTTGATGACTCTCTCTCTGTGGTTGAGAAGTGATTACATTTGCTTGCCATTTCTCAAGTTCCAGCCTAAAAAAAACAAAAACAAAAACAAAAACACACACGCACAGACACAGAAAGAAAACGACGTTCTTCTCACAAAGGCACTGCCCACTAGTAACTGAGCCATGCATGAAAGACATTTGGAAACGGGGCAATCACAGGGAGTTTGGGGAAAAGAAAAGCAGTAATGAAGCAGTAGGAATAAAAAAGGAGTACAGTAGGGAATAATGAGTGAGGAAAAGGAGTTCTATCAAAAAGGGAGCAACTCAGGGAGACATGGAATAATGCAAAATGATATAAAATTGGGATTTTCTAGAATAGAGAGTCTAAGAAGAAAAGGAAGGAATTAAATTTAAATAGAAGGAATACTCAAAGAGGAAGAATACCTATAGTCAAACTAAATGAATATAGCAACACCTCTATTTAGGGGTTAGTTAACACCTAAATAAAGGTACTTAGTAGAGGTATTTAGCAGAAGTACTTAGTATCGCATAGGTACTTAGCCAGCAACAATGGAATGGATCACAGATGAGGAAATCTAGGACCGTTCTTCTTGCCTGTGGTAGGCAGCCACCGGGCAGCAGAGACAAAGGAGTGGCCCGATCCTTACCACCTGGCTGGTCCAGACCAGGGTTCGCTGCACCGTGCCCACTGCTCAGAGGCTGCATAGGGAAATGAAAAAAGTTAAATAACTGAGTGATGGTTTCATGATTTTACCTAAATTATGTAGAACAGGGGAAACCATGAGGAGTATTTTTGGGGGGGAAACAGAATCGATTTGTCCCTATCATGTGATATACTAGGGTGATTTTCATGAATTTCACATTTGCTGAGTACTACCTTGTTGCTTGCTGGTGGAAAATTGGTGATTCATCAGCTAATGCCAGGACACACTTTGAATATCATATACATTGAGTTAGTAATTTCTCCACCTTCATATATTTTCTTCATCTCTGTGGCTGTATGAGTAAGACTGTGCCGATTTCTTTGCCTCAATCTCAACATGTAGTTATCCATTCCTCCATGATTGTTGTGTTCTCCTTGTTTCAGGAAACATGGTGGATACCTGATTTATAAAGAGGAATGGAATAGCCTTACAGAAGGCTTTAGATTTAAGTGGATCAGAGTTAAGTCCTATTCTTTCTACTTACAACTTTGAGCCTTGGGAAGTTTCATAACTTTTATTATTCTCAGACTTGTATCAGCTCGGCTTATCTGGATGATTACACTTAGGAGATGTAATAACACTTAGAGTGACTGGAAGCTAGTGAGCATTTATTATTTACTATGTGCAAGATATTCTGTAAACTCTACTTTCGTAAGATTTCCTTCACAGGCAATCCTTAGGTTCTGTTATCATTCTCATGATATAGGGAAGAAGGACGGGGCTTAGAAAAGTTAAGCAATTTGCCTAAAGTCAAAAGTGAGTGTCAGAAATAGGTTAAATATTGGGCTTTCTGGGTCCAGAGTGGATGGTTAATCCGTGTGTGGATCAGCCTCCTGCTGGATAAGAGCCCAAGACAGAGCCTAGAGTGGAACAGGTTTACAAAATTAACTTAGCTCCGCCCTGGGCTGAAGGGACTTACATTTTGGTGGAAGGTGACAGAAGTGGGGGCGGGGCGGGGGGGACCTCAAAGATACACTAAAAAGTAATGTCATACAAACAGAAGTGTAATTTTTAAGTGGTGGAAGAGCACAGTAGAGGGCGCTACTCACTGCCTGCATTAAGTGGGGGAAATCTGAAGGGAAATTGAGCCTCATGGCAGGCTATCTGTAAAGGGCTTTTTAATCCCATCAAATAGGATTGGGCTTGATCCATCTTAATTTATTTCATTTCAGTATAAATAAATGTGGTTTGGGGGGTGGGGATATGGAGTGTGTGCCACCAAGTTCCTCAAGATTCCCCTCCTAAGGAGGGCTGCATTTGGTGTATCTTCAGACAAGCCAACTTCCTTTGCAGGACCAGCCATCTGGGAGCTTGTTTTATTCAGAACTCAGCATGTTGAAATGATGCAACCTGTTGTATTTCTGTTTTTAGAGATAAGGCCAGATCAACACTTGTTATAATACTGTGTTTCTTGAGGATCTCTCTCGTGTTTTTCTTTTCTTCTCTCTTCAAGTAGAGCAGGACTTTATATAATTCATGCCCAGCCTTGAGCACTGTGCTTGGCCCACTGTAGATGGGCAGTAGATGTTTACTTAATGCATGACTGAATCCTTAAGAAGAGAGATTATCAAATACCTTAATTGTATACCTGAGATGCAGATTTAAACAAGAGGACACTGTGATGGAAGCATGACACCAACTCTCATGCCCTGGAGCAGAATAGATCAATAGAAAATTAGGGCAGTGGTCCTTGCTTTGCATCTCTCTTCCCCTGAAGTTCATCCCTTTCCCCGCTTGCTCAGATTGATACCTAACCCTGTCTCAAGTTTGATCCCTGTAGTGACCAAGGAAATATTGAAGAATTTGCTTCAATTTCTCATTCTAAACTCAAGCTTATGAGGATGAAAAAAGAACCAATTAGAGCCATAGATACTCAACTTCATTGGTCTCCCTTGGACTTATCCCTACATGCACTAAAGTAAACGTTTAGAAAGGATTTGTGGACAGATGTTTAGGAAGCAGAAAGGAGGATTCATATAGCCTCAATTTAAAATGTACTTTCTAATAAAACATTATATTTTAATTAAAAATATTTACATAAGACACTGTGTGACTTGAATAGGTAGTTCAGAAACACCTGAACTCAATTCTAGGCTCAGCCACTTACTATATGATTTTATCTTTTGAATGTACTTTCTTCATCAGCTAAATGGAAATAATACCACCTATCAGATATGGTTGCTGTAAAAATTAGATGTAAAGTGGAGATGAATCAGAATATACATAAAATGCTTAACACATAATCAATACTCATTAACAGATAGTTATCATTGTTATAATGCAATATAAATTTGATTATGCTAGGGACTTATGTTGTAAAAATATGCACCATCGATAGACATTTAATGGTTCTAATTTATTTGATCATTTCAAAGAAATTTAAGTCATTTTATTCAATTATTGATTTTTGTAACTGAGCAATTCTTTAAACTAAACAATTAATTTAAAAATATTTAATAGCAATGTGATTAAATTTCCAAATATGCCCAAACTGGCACTATTACTGTACTAATAATTATCTAATTTCTGACTAAATTCTATTCATTCTGCTTTAGTACAAGAAGTACTTCTTGTGAGATGATAGGAGATGATAGGAGCTGCGGAAAACAGGATGAGTCTGTATGACATTACAGTTAGAAATGGCTGTTCTCTTACTCAGAGAGATTAAAATCTAAATGGACATTTAAACCCAGTCTTATCTCTAAGAAGATGGATATTTCTTTTGGGGGGCATGAAGAATAACTTCAAGGACGTTTCTATTGCAAAGTGGTTTGCATATATAGATCGGTGTGATTTGGGGCATCTGGAACTAACACGATCTGGAACAGATCTACCGTGTGGTGATTTGTGACTTGGACAGGTGCATGTACGTGTACGGTGGATGCTCACGTTAGTTTCCTACTGCTGCTTCAGCAAATTAGCACAAAAGTAGTCATTTACAATGGCACAAATTTGTTACATTATTGTTCTGGAGGTCCAAAATCCAAAATGGGTTTCATTGGACCAAAATCAAGGTGTTGGGTGGGCCAAGTTCCTTCCAGAAGCTCCAGGGGGGAAATCTAGTTTTCTTGCCTTTTCCAGCCTCTGGAAGCTGCCTACATTCATTAACTCATGGGACCTTTCCTCCACTTTCAGAGCCAGTAATGTAGAATCTGTACTGTCCTGCCAGCCCCTCTCCCTCACCCCTACCTCTGCTTCTGTCATCACCTTTTCTTTCTAACTGGGACTCTCCTGCTTCTCTCTTTCACTCATGAGCACTCTTGAGACTATTACATGGAACCCACGTAGATAATCCAAGATAATCTCCCCATCTCAAAACCCTTAACTTAATCACACCTGCAAAGTCCCTTTTGCCATGTAGAATAATACGTTTACAGATTCCAAGGAGAAGGATGTGAACATCTTTGGAGGACCAATATTTTGCTTTCAACATTGCTGAATCTTCTCTTCCTGTAAGAGGCAACTGGAAATACAGGATCTCTTCCAGTATCTGGTGAACTGGAAGCGTACTGGTTAGGGAAGGGTGAGTGAGGAGGCAAGAACTAATTCTTTTTATAACCCTGAGAGATTATCTGTTTTTGTTCATGTACAAAGCATGGTGAGCAGATGAAATCAGATGAATGAATGGATTTGGGGGGAGGTGACATGTGTACACACAACAACACAGTGCATTTGGAGGGAATAGGACTAGAGGGAGGTTAGTTTAAAAAATGGAATCTAGGGGTGCCTGGGTGGCTCAGTCGTTAAGCGTCTGCCTTCGGCTCAGGTCATGATCCCAGGGTCCTGGGATCGAGCCCCGCATCGGGCTCCCTGCTCAGCTGGGAGTCTGCTTCTCCCTCTCCCTCTCCCCCTGCTTGTGTTCCCTCTTTCGCTGTGTCTCTCTCTGTCAAATAAATAAATTAAAAAAAAATTAAAAAAAGAAATAAAAAATGGAATCTGGTTCACTCTGCTCATTTGCTGGATGGATGCCACAGCACAGTTTTTGTGTGGAAGTGGGGCATACACTTCCACTCATTTTATTCTTTGCCCTTCCTCCCCATTATTTTTAAGAACTGTAAATTAATGCAAGATTGTACTATATACTTACTCTTTCAGTTTATTCTCCATTTCTTGGTTTTATAATATTCAAATGGAGTAAAATATATAAAACTCAAATTGATTACAAATTTAGGGGCGCCTGGGTGGCTCAGTTGGTTAAATGTCTGACTTGATTTCCGCTCAGGTCATGATCTCAGGGTCGTGAGATCGAGCCCCTTGATGGGCTCTGCACTGGGTACAGACTCTGCTTGAGATTCTCTCTCTCCCTCTCCCTCTGCACTTCCCCCTGCTCTCTCTCTCTCTCTCTCTCTAAAATAAATAAAAATCTGGGGCGCCTGTGTGGCTCAGATGGTTAAGTGTCTGCCTTCGGCTCAGGTCACGATCCCAGGGTCCTGGGATCGAGCCTCTCACCGGGCTCCCTGCTCCGTGGGGAGTCTGCTTTTCCCTCTCCCTCTGTCTCTCCCCCTGCTCATGCTCTCCCTCTCTCTCTCTCTGTATCTCTGTGTCTCAAATGAATAAACAAAAAAATCTTAAAAAATAAAATAAAATAAAATAAAACCTTTAATTTGACTTGGCGGCCGCATTCTGAATGTTTAAGAGAGATGAATTTCATTATTAGCTGAGATATGCAAATATTAAGAATTATAGAAAACTTATTCATGCTAATGGCTGTGAGCCAATGCTATGTCCATCGGTATGATATCCCGTTCACAAATCCAAACTGGGTTATAGATCATATATTTAGATTTGATGGAATTTAGTTCATCACTCTCCCAATTTAGTTCTACATTAATTTTCCAAGTACTAAGCAGTTGATTTCTTTATAATGCATCCAAAATACAATCGCAAGGCTATTGATGTGGCACTGGAAGTGTGTTCGCCTGCTTGAAGCTGCTCTCTATGTTCGCGTCAGCTTTGTGGGCCTGAGAGGCATGCGAGCGTTCTGTCCGGCTCTTAGTTTGGACTGAATAAAGATTTCTTGGATTAACTTTAGAAAAGTTCAAAGAAAAAAAATCATTAAATTCTCATTTATTTGCTCAAGAGTTCAAGTTACTGTTAAACCTTAGAGTTTCTTTTGAGTCATAATTATACATTGGGTTAGCTCTCTAGCACTATTTTTTATATGTTCTTATTGTACATGCAATAAGAGGCAGTTCACCACAGAAAAAGGCATCTCTTTGTCGTTTGAAGTCTCCTTTAGCGATTTACTGGGAAGGTGATTATTTGGGTTTGGCTTTGGTTTTTGGACCCGTGTATTCCTTGAGAAGTAGCGCAGACCTGGACTGTCACAGACCGTGGAGCCAGACTGTGTGGCTTTCCCTTCCAGGTCTCACACTCACCAGCCACCTGTCCTTGAGCAAGTACTGTAACCTTTCTGTGTCTCTGTTTCTTTATCTGTGAAATGGAGATAAAAAAAAATAAAAATAGTCTCTACCTCATAGGGTGGTTGAGAGCACTCCATGGATTAATGTCTGACACATAGAAAACACTTCATATATATTTGCTATTGTTTTTTTACTTGAGTCATTCTTTTGAGTCCTTTATCTGTTGTTCAATAATGTTTGCAGTTTTATTTCTGACGTGTTCGTGTTCTTTACTGAAGAGGTAATGCTTTTAGCCTATTTATTATAACTGCCCCCTCCAGTTTTCCTTTTGTCTTATAATTATTTTTGTTTAAAAGATTTTTGACTTTACACTTTTTTTATGCTTAGAAAATCTAATTGAAATCATTTTCTACTTCTCTGAAGATTTTTCATCATTTTAAGAAGCATTTAGTTCTTCACTCCATCTAATACCCTGTAACGTGCTGTGAGGTGAGGAACTGTTGGATGTTTTCCACAAAAGCATTAGCCAGTTTCCCCAACATGACTTGTTGGTAATGCTGCTGTCTCACCCCATTGCTCTTCCACATACTCATGTGGCCAACTCCTTCATGTTTCAGTGCAGATGTCCTACTTCTCAGGATGCTTTCCCTGACACCTGCTCGTTGACACACCTGAGTAGATTATGTCCTCCCCCGGAGGCTCTCAACTCACCAGGGGCAAACCCATTAACTCTTGGGTTGTAATTGCCTGTTTTTCTTTCTAACTAGTCTGAAAGCTGGGGAGCATAGTGAATGCATCATGTGCTTACTATAGATAACCAATAGTTGTTTAATGATAATAAATATATTAAAAGAAGGCTTATTAATTATATAGTGTGAATCATTTCCTTTTGAAATTTCATATGGTGGGGCGCCTGGGTAGCTCAGTCGGTTAAGAGTCTGCCTTCGGCTCAGGTCATGATCCCAGGGTTCTGGGATCGAGCCCCGCATCGGGCTCCCTGCTCAGCGGGGAGTCTGCTTTTCTCCCTCCTTCCCCCTTGTGCTCTCTCTCACTATCTCTGTCTCTCTCAAATAAATAAATAAAATATTTTTAAAAAAAGGAAGAAATTTCAAATGGCAAAGATGGAGGGAGATATGTGAATGTCACCCACAGTAATTAGATTCCCATAGAGTTCTCCTTTTTCTTGTTATTGATGGTGTTTGTATGTTTCTGTACTAGGCTAGTCCGCACCCAGAGGCCTACAGTGTTACAGCTTCATAGTGGGATCAGTGTCTTCCAACTACTGATGGCCCTGCTATCTCATTTAGGGTACTTTCTCTGTAATGTTATTTTGCATGAAAAGAATATAGCCACAATGACTTTTCTTCATTTTATATTTGCCTGTTACATTTTTACCCAATATTTTCTTTTTAAGTTTTGTGTTTTGTTTTAGGTTGATTTTTGACCTGTGTTTATTTTTATGACTATTACATCTGATCTTATTTCTACCTTCTTGTTTAGGTATTATATGTTAAGGCCCTTTGTTTTCTTTTGGAGTGACTTTTGTTATACAGACTGTCTTTGAGTTTGTGTTGACGTCTCACTCGAGTACCAGCTTGGATTCATACAGACTCTAGCTCACAAAACTAAAATTTCAGTAACCAGGAACCAATTTTCTAATTCCTTTTAGTATTCAGTGTGATAAAGAGGACATCTAAGGATATCTGAGTTTGGTTTCTTCATCACAGAAACTCTTCATAATTTTAGATAATTGTAGAATTTTTCTCTCTCCTTGTAAAACTTGCAATGTTTTACAAGGATTTACTGTTATATTGGTGTTTCAAACTTAATTTTATTTCTGGATTATGGTAAATATTTTAAGTCTATGCCCAAATTTTATTTTTAGCAATTTTTCTTCAAATTTATCTTATTTGTTCTGACTCATCATTTTACAGTTTGGATTTTGCTCTCTGTTCTCTCTGTTCTCTGTCATCTCCTTTCACATTGCTGTTAATGTTAGTGATTTTCTTTTCCACAGCATGTATTATTCTATTTACTGCCCCCAGTGTGTATTTTAACTCTTCTAAAAACTTTAATACCCCTAGTTCTTTTCTCATCTCTGACAGCTTTCTTTTCTTCTGATTTTACCTAAGCTAGGTGTCTGCTGTAAATCAGACACAGCTAATATCAGCTTTGTAACACTAGCAAGTGGTCTGTCAATGAGATGCAGAGGTCAAAGGAGCTTTATTCTACAGACTTCCACATAATCCATATTGGGTGGGCAAAAGAGATAAGAAATAAGGTGACTCACAAAAATTTAAACAATATTTGTGTAAGCCAGTTTTGATAGCCCTGGTGTTTAATATCTACCTTTCATCCAATTACATCCATTATAGTATTGTTGTATGGTCATCCTTTCCATAAAACTTTATATCAAGTTCAACTACAGTTTAGAAATATGTCTGCCATATTTTGGAAGTAAGAAATATTTACATTTAGAAAATGTGCTGAGGTGGAATCTTGCTTTAGAAATAAAATCATGACAGAGCACTTGGCTTTGTGACCTGTTCCACACTGGGTGTTTTCTGAAAAGACATTTTTCTGACTTTGACCATATTTTCTTTTTTTTTTTTTTTTTTAAAGATTTTATTTATTTATTTGAGATAGAGAGAATGAGAGACAGAGAGCATGAGAGGGAGGAGGGTCAGAGGGAGAAGCAGACTCCCTGCCGAGCAGGGAGCCTGATGCGGGACTCGATCCCGGGACTCCAGGATCATGACCTGAGCCGAAGGCAGTCGCTCAACCAACTGAGCCACCCAGGCGCCCTGACCATATTTTCGAGCAACGCAGTGATCCCAGCACTATTGTATCAAACCATTGACCTTTATTTCCAAATTCTTACTCAATGAAGATCTTAGGATCATATATATAATTTATTACTTCAGAGTTCTAGACAATTATTTGTTTAATGGGAAATGAAGAGAGACCTGCTATTTGTTAATGTTGTAAGAACATACCCTTTTATAAACCACTGAATTCCAAACTTAAAATTTCCTGAACAGCTGGTTAGAAGAATGGTTCATAATAATGAACCCTTTTGAAATACCTGTTAATACTAATCTGTGCATATTTCTAAGAATTCTTTCACTGATAATAGAAGTGGTGAAATGAGAAGAAAATCCCAGAGTGCATTAATTACATTGACTATTCCTCATTGTTTTCTATATCTGACTTCTTAAAGCTATTATTTTACTCCATAGAAACACAGAAAAGTGACTATGCAATCCTTCTGTGACTGACTACAGGCATGTGAATAATTGGTCTGGAAAGGAAGAGCAGTTTATCTTATATTGTACTACTTTGCTTTTTAAAAAATGCTTTAAACATGGACTCTCCATAAAAAGTAAAATTCAGGAAGGTATAATGAGTTTTGTAACTGGGCAAATTTTATTGGTTGATTGATTTAGTTACCTTGTTTTTAAAAACTGCAGAAGAAAAGTACATGTTTCAAGCTCAAGAAAATAGATTTGTAGTCACACATCTCTCATGATTTAAGAAAATAGGAAGTGGACGTAAGTGTATACTTACATATGTATGTATCTGTATACATCTGTATATATACATAAGTATACATAAGTGGACATAAGTTAGATCTATGTGTAGTATATTATAAAAAATAATAATATAAATCTTTTCCCTAAGAACCTCAGAACTCTTCTTATAAAAGACATTCTTATCCTTGGCATATAATCATTTTCATGATAACAGCTTGTATTTTTTAGTGTTTTATTTTCTTTCAAAGTGCTTCCTTCTATGTTTTTTCTGCTTTATAGGATTTATTCTGTTCTACAAAGAAGGACTATTTTGGGTGGATTAGCAATTATTTTCTCATCAGCAAACAAAAGAAAACAGTTGATATTTAGGCTGCAATGGATTCTATGTCCAGCTATGCCATTAACTCTGGAGATTTGGGAGAATTCACTGAACTTCTTTGGATTTTCGTTTAGTCATCTGCACAATGAATTGCCACTAAGCCCCAGAGACAAGTTACTTCTAGTACAATGATTTTGTGATGTTAATATTTATAATGCTTTCTAATAGAAATGGTCATTTGAAAAGTTCGTTTTCCCTTCCTTTTTCACAGGCCACTTTAGCCTTATGGCATGGTCTTTCACAGTATGATTTCCATACTTAAATGTATGCAAATTTCCCCTTATTTTTCCATAGGTATTTTATTTTATTTATTTTCTTTTTTTTTTTTAAGATTTTATTTATTCATTTGAGACACACACACACAGAGAATGAGCAGGGGGAGAAACAGAGGCAGAGGGAGAAGCAGGCTCCCCGCCGAGCCAGGAGCCCGATGTGGGGCTCGATCCCAGGACCCTGGGATCATGACCTGAGCTGAAGGCAGACACTCAACCATCTGAGCCACCCAGGCGCCCCTCCATAGGTATTTTATGACAAGGGCATCTTTACTTGTTCTTGTGTGTCACCTCTCTCTTTAAAGTTTCCCTCAACTCATTTCATACTGTTCTCCAACCTCAGTTACATTCAAGCCAATTACATTCAAGCCTTCTGAAATGGCACAGTAGGAGGTCAGGGGACCAATGTCCCTGTCTTCTTCCTCACCTATCCCTAAGAAAGGGGCTGTCTATGGCTCAGTCGGTAGAGCAACTGACTCTTGGTTTCAGTTCAAGTCATGATCTCAGGGTCATGAGATCGAGCCCCACGCAGGGTTCTGTGCTCAGCACAAAGTCTGCTTGAGATTCTCTCTCTCCTTCTCCCTCTGCCTCTGCCTCTACCCACCCCCAACTCTCTCTCTCTCTCTAAAATAAATAAATAAATCTTAAAAGGGGGGGCTGTCTTATCAACCTTAAAAAGTTATATCAGGTGTCGTCAGCATCAAGATAGGAGCAGATAGATACACTGCCTTAGAGTACACTGGGCAGGAAACATCACTTGTTTATGAGGTGAAGAAAGGATAGATGTTGACTTAGAAGGTTAAGAAACAATATGGACACAGCTTATTAACTCAAGGTAGTTTTCTACTCTATGACTACCTGTGTAGGCAAAGTTACTGATGGGAAAGAGAGAGAAATTAAAATGTAGTGTCTTTTCTGTGATCAAAATGAAAGTCCACAAGGCAATGGAATCCAAATCTCTTAATAATCAGGCCACTGATTTCCTGACCATTAATCTTGGGCATTTGCCAGTAGGATGAAAATGATAAAAGTCAAATATTTGAAAAGTAAATGCCATCTGTAAATTTTAGCAAAAATAAACTGCTGACTTTCTGTTAAGATAAATAAAAGAATGACATCTTTTATGAACAGAATGCACAAAATGAAATTTTTATTTTAATGTGGAAAAACTTTAGGGAGTCATGTTCAGCAAAATCTATATAGTGATCATTCACAAGAAAGTAGTAGTATAGTTAATATAAACTGAATTCATCTGTGTAGATAGGTAATCCATGGGGGAAAATAGAGATATATTTTCTTTATCATGTGAAAAACTTTCAGTAGCATGTGAGAATGTGTTTTTATCAGAATCAACTGGAGGGATGTACTTTTGTATGGGTATGAGGTTTTGAATGACAGGCGAATTTCAAAAATAACTGACATTTGTTATATACACATCAGCGTTGTACAATCATCACGTGCATATATCACAACTTCATATTCCTGTATATTTTGTATTTATGGTAAGTAAAATATATTTACAATTTTAATTGAAATATGTGAAAATGTTTATTTGAATACGAAGTCCCTATGGAAAACCAGATACTCATGGAACCAAAACAAAGGATTTTTAATTTTTTCTGGATCACAGAAGTTGTGCTCATCTTCGGTTGTGTACATAAACCTTAAAAGAAACTAAAAATAGAAAAAGCAAACAAGGGGCACCTGGGTGGCTCAGTCAGTTAAGCGGCTGCCTTTGGCTCAGGTCATGATCCTGGGGTCCTGGGATCGAGCCCCACGTCTGGCTCCCTGCTCAGCGGGGAGCCTGCTTCTCCCTCTCCCTCTGCCTGCCACTCTGCCTACTTGTGCTATCTGTCAAATAAATAAGTTAATTTAAAAAAAAAAAGAAAAGAAAAAGAAAACAATTCTGTAAGATGGCTCGATGTGGGAGCTGGCGGAGGAGGTAGGAAGAACAGGAAAGGGAAGAAACAGCTTGGTTATCTGTCACCTGGGATTGTTTGGGTCTTGGTGTACAGTGTACAGTGATTAAATCAGACCGGTCCAAATAACAAAGTACCCCGAAGAGCCAGCCCTACTCTATGAGTTCCAGAAACTACCAGTCCTAAGGTCAAAGGCAGGGGGTGCATGAATGAGTAATGAATATACATAATACATGCATGCAGGCATACATGTATGGATGTATCTGTATGTAGATAGGTACCATACCCCGATTGGTCCCAGAAAGAGCCCTTGCACATGATTCTGGAATTAGAGTTCTTTAAGAGTGAATAGTAAACCATCAAGCAGAGTGATAACAGCAAAGAATACTAGATTAGAGAAGAAAATCTAGTTTTGAGACCAGCTTTGGCATATATAACTGAAGAGCCCTGAAGAGTCCCTGTCTTCCTTTCATACAAGGAAACATTTAGACAGGTTTCCATATGCCTAAAAGGAGCTGGTTAGATTAGGTTAGACTGTGTGATCTTTAAGACCTTCTGTTTCTAACAACTGTTATTCTGTGATCATGCAGTCAGTCTTTTGCTCTGTTTCCAAGCATGTAATTCCTGTTACCCTGTATTTTTGTCAGGTAGATGGCTTAAATGGGAAAATAACAGACCATCTGAAATGGGTGACTGACAAAGCTTTTTCTAACGGTGCTATTATTTCTCTCTCATGTAACACATGTCTCTGTGAATAAAAGAAATAAACCCACAGTCTAATTCTCAGGGCAAGGGCTGATTTTAGCTAGATCTCTCTCCTCGAGTGTTAAGGGGTGGAGAGAGAAGCAAAGAGCAATTTTTAGGCTTGCTAAAGTTTTAGTCCACCCATCAAATCTGCCTCTAATTAATTGTGTGGTCATGGGCAAGGTTTCTAACCACTGTGACTCTCTATGTTCTTATCTATAAATTTCAGAAAAGAATAGCACCTACCTCATGAGGTTGTTAGGGAAGCAAATGAGATCATGCTCTTACAGCATTTAGCCTAAATTCAACAGACGGTGCCTCAGGAATGTTCATTATTAACATTATGAAGCTCTTAATAACTATTTTTCATCAGAATAATCACAGGAGTAGGAGTGGAGACAATGTTTTTGTCTGACATGCGCATAAGCATATGCTCCTGTATGGGCATTTTGTAGCTTTGCTTGAAAGCTTGAAGAGAAGAGGGTGACTGTGGGACATTGAAAACACAGCACTGTGAAATGTTGCAGTCTGTTTTATGAGAGCAGGTATTTAAAATGCCTTTACTGTTCATAAAGTGATGCTATTTGCTCTTCAAAGCCTGAAACACGTATCTGAGCATGCTACGTTTGTTTTCAGTGACTGTTGGCCCTGATAAGCCTGCGAGTGGATTTGCAGAAGACGGTGGTGCCCAGAGCGAGGGCGTGTCCGACCTCCAGGAAGTGGTGTCCTTGAAGGAGCGGATGGAGAGGTACCAGGCAGCTGTCTCCAGGGGTGACTGCCGCAGCTTCTCCGCCAATGTAAGCTGCCCCCGGCGGTTCTGCACGGGGCAGTGGGCTTTTGGTCTGCCCTTCACATACCCTCCTTCCATCGCGATACAGGAATACCACTGGGCAGTGGGATAAAGTGGAGAAAGCACAGACATAGTGTGAATCAAAGTCAGAGCTTACTTGCTGTGTGAATTTGGGCTACTATCTTAACCCCGCTCTGAGCTTCAGTTTCCTTAACTGTAAAATGGGAGTAGCCATCTACCACAGAGGATCTTAGAGAGAAGTCAAAGAGGTAATTTACGTGGAAGCCATAAGGCAGGGTATAAATGTGTTATTATTGCCATCATTATCATTTAACCTATGGCTATTCTCCTCAGGAAGGTTGGGAATTAATTTCAGATTTTAATAATGTGGGTCTGCATGCCACCCTCCTCGGTCTCATGTCTAGTTCATTTAAATTCACTGGAAGTATCTTTTTTTTTTTTTTTTTTTGCTTTTCTCATTTCTCTGTACACTCTAAATCCATTAGGAATAGCTTAATCAACATAGAAATGAGGGAGATTAGCAATGTAGGCACTCTGCTAAACCAATTATGATTATAGGAAACAGCAGGATTCAGTAGGACCACCAATTTTTGGAGCCAAAGCATAATAAAGTCATATTCAAAAGAATTTGTTGGGTTCCATCATCTGTGGCCTTCAATCCACAGGGTTTGATGAGTCATTTTATTAGTAGCAGCTTTATAGTTTAATGGAATATAAGGATACTCTTTTATAATTATAATCTCCAAATTAGCAAAGTTGTTCATTTAACCAAAAGAGAAAGAGAAAGAATAGCCAAGAAGGGTGGTGTTCTAAAATAGCTAACTCTTAACATTCTTCTTCACAAATTATTTAGAGACAAGGCTGACTGTGCCAAACTCATTAACAATATTGTAATTCCAAATGACATTTAAGTTTTTACATAGTCATTAAAATCCATTTTAGATGCAGCATGGATTTTGAATGAATGTACAGAAATCACAGAAGCAGCTCCAGCTCTTCCAAAATAAATAGTATCACTCCAGGGCCTCCTGCCAGTCTTCTTAGATAGCACCCCCTGCTGGATCATTAAGGAACGTCACTACAAATCAGTGTTCGAAATTGGAAAAAAGATTCTTGGGGAAACAAACGGATTTTGAAAGCATTGAGTGAGAGACGGGTTATTTAGTAAACAATTTTTTTTTTTAATTTAGGAAGACTTTTATCTTTACAGACACGAGGAGAATACACAATAAGACAAATTGGTATGTATAATGTGCTAAAAAGAGAATATTTAAGCACTAAGAAAACTTAATTATCCCATTATTTAATACAAAAACAAAACAACGTTAATGCTATTATGAAGGTAGCCTACACATAAAGAATTTAATAATCCTTCTCTTCTCTGCCCATTTACAGGCAAAACAAACTGAGGGGAAGTGATTTATGGGAGATCATGCATTAGTGACAAACCAGACTAAATTCCTGGTCTCTGGACTCCTGTGCTCTTTTAACTGAATTCAGCTGCCTCTCATATAAGAAAGAATCTGTGGCCCAACAAATGCCCTATTATTTGGTTTGGCCCTAAATTAATATTGTGCGGGGGCAGGGGGGAAGGGGGAGAAAGAGCACAAATATTATCTCAGATAAATCCTGATAAATAGCTAAAGAAAAACAAAATAACTGCCTTACTGCCTTATCTGGTGAGATGCATCAAATGTCTGTTCACTTACAAAATCATGGAAACTGCCTTTAGCAACCTTTCTGTCTACACAAAGAACCCAAGTATTTGATGCGCAAAATCTGGAGGTCTCTGATTCGGCCCCAAACTGAATCCATTATATTTCAGTCACATTGAGATCAGTTTCGCCTGGTCCTGGCCTCAGCCGGATGGCATTTGGTTGAACCTAAATAAAAGTCATGGCCGTGGAAAGGCGGTGGTCTGCAGGAGAGTCCTAGAAGAGAAGGGGGAGGTAACATTTGTTAAGCAATGAATTAAAATGCCAGATTCTGTGCTGTGCAATTTTATTTCCTTTATCTTTTTTAACGCAAGAAATATAGGGAAAATATATTGTTATTCCCAGTTTATAAGAAATAAAACCTGAACTCTATTCCAAGGTTTTAAGTGTCAGAACTGGGATTAGAATCAGTATTTGTCCAACTCCCCAAATTATGTTATTTCTACTATGTGCAAGGACCCAAGGACAGTTCTTCGTAAAGAAAATAGATAATTGTGTAATATATTAACCTGGCTAAGTGTTAGGTAGTTAAATTACCTTATTATTAAAACAACTCAATATTAAGTAGGTTCTATGTTAACTTGTTAATAAAATGACTTAATTATTATGGGCATACCCGTTAGATTCCAAATCTTACTTCTGAGTCCAAGAATAAGGAACAATGAATAAGGTTAAACATAAAAATGTTTAACACAAAGCAACCTGTTAGGTGGTCATTTACAATAGCACAGATTAGTTGACCTCATAGCATACGGGGCTAAACAAGGCAAAGTCCCAGGCATGGTCTCCATCGGAGCAAGGAAACATCACTCCAGCTCATGCCCACAGACTGCTCCTTGAGCAATACCACATATATAAACCTTCATGTACAAGCTGAGCTGAAGAAAGAAACCATATCACCCCCACTAAACTACAATTCAAAGGACTTCCTCACTTAGGTGGGTGAGCAGCAGTAACAGTAGGACTACTGACAAGATTCATTAACTATATGTATTTTTACACATGTAATATGGTCTGATTCCAAAGCGCAATGCTGAAGGAAAGGAATGGGTATATTTGGTTTTTTTATAACATTTGGTAGATGAGAGGCAACATGTTCAGTATAGGAAACGATATCTTTGTGAAAATGCACTTACTAGGAAAGTATTCAGTCATTAGCATAATTATTGAGGCTTACTAGATTAATTTGCGCATGATTTGGACATTGTTTATAGTTGTTGGAAAGAGTAGGCTTCTTCTTAACAATAATTGCCTTAATTTCCATGATTTAATACTCATATATTATCTATGTTTGATCAATCCAAGGAAGGCCACTTATGTACATTAAATGTCAGGGAGGGGTATAAGAAATATTGTGGCCTTATTTCAGCCTTTCCCTTTTTTACCTTAAATTTCAAAATAGATGCCACACTTTCTCATGACTTTAACATGTATCAAACGGCAGTAACTGACCAGGATTTACATTTGAAGTTTGCTGCGGAATTTGGTAGAATATATATATCTAAAACATATAAGTATACATTCTTACCCCTTCTTCCCATGCAGCAAATATACATATTCTTAGATATCAGACAGTGCATGGAACTGGGGAAAGGTTATGAATCTGATAAAGCAACCACATGAATTTGCTAGTAAAACACATAATCCCGATTATTAATTCATTCTCCAATATTGTGGGAAACCCCAAGATTATAATTGTATTTTTAGGATCTGCTTGAGAAACTACATATTGGGTCATGATTTCAGGATTCCCGGAGTCCACAGTCCATGTTAGGGGAACTTCAGCTCATGGGCATCCAGTTTCTTCCAGGTCTCTAGGCTTCAGGGTTATATCAGGACTGGGCCAGACCTCAGGAGACCTCCTGTGATTTGAAGAGTTGCTGAATCTCTTCCCAGTCTTAAGCAGTCCTAGAAGCTTCCTGGAGGAGGGCTGGTTGGCATGGGGCCTGTTTGCTTGAGAGTTGTCATCCCATCTGGGCTTGAGTGCCTGCTGGGCTGGGGAGTCTGTTGAATCATCAAAACCAAAGCCCTTAAGTTACTGCACTTCCCACAGGGGCATAAGATCTGACAAGGCTCCTCAGTGTTTTTCAAGTTGCTCCAAATGATGCCTACTGAATTAGGCTTTCTGTTCTGCAAAATGCCAACAATAGCCTAGAATCCTTCTAACCCTAAACCTTCTAAGCTAAGTCCTGGGCTATGCCAACCCCAGAGTAGTTGTTTTTCTGCCTGTCCTTTAGTACTAGTGATTAAGACAGACTGCAGTCATTAAAACAGATATGGGTTCAAATACCAGCTTCTTACTCATACCCCAGCTCTGAGAACTTAACAAACTGCCTTACTTACCCAAACCTCAATTTCCCCATTTTAAAATGAGAATAAATGCCCATATCTCACAGAATATGGAGAAATATCAAATGACAAGATATATGTAAACACATAGAAATCATTTAGCATGAGTATTAAGTAGTTGTTATTATTACTGATATTGACATTTTTGCTTAAGAGAGGCTTATTTTATTCATCTTTAGTGATTTAAATACATTTTGGAATGAGTCAAATGTTTTTAATATTCTTAATAATGTGTTGCTTATGTAGACATTTGGGATTTTAATGACAACCTTACTGTGAGTTAAAATTGAATCCGTTATTCTAATTTCTACTAGTCTGTGTATTATTAGAGAAATGCATCCTACAGGTCTAATCTCCAGATATCCAAATCTATCTGAGATAAGGAGAATTAACTCAATATTTTGAAGTTCCTTCTGACTTTATATCAAACACTGATAAATGAGAAAACAACATGGAGAGTTTTTTTTTTTAAGGTTTTCTGTGAGGGCCTACTGAAATAATTGCTTATGTTCATATTTTTTTAATATACCATCCATCAATAATTGTCAACTATAAAAAATAATAGCTTGTAAATCCCATCTTGAACAGATATAAAGCTGCATTTTCCTTTTTCTTAAATTGTCTTAGATGATGGAGGAATCCAGAATGTGCACAGTGCCTGGTGGTTTGGCCAGAGTGAAGAAACAATTTGAGAAGGACAAATTTGCTTCTTCTTGTAATACCTTGTCTCAGTACCAATACCAGCCCCACAACAGATCTGAGCAGGTAATGCAACTGCAGGTAATGGATAAATCACATATGGTCGAAGTGCTCTAATTTCAGTGCCAATGCAGAAAGCCCCCTGTTCAGTGGTACATTTATTTTCATTACTCATTAACAAATATTGTAATTTTAAGATGCTTTAGAAAATCATCTTTAAAGCATATCAATGTATTGATTTACTTACTTGGAGCATTTTGTCATGTTTCTAGGGAACCATGCTGGAATATTTTTCTTCTCAGCTTCTAATGTTTCAAACATAAATGAAAATTAAATAGCCTGGGTTAGTCAACAGGTAAATAGAAATGTTGAGAGCCACGTTTGTATTGAGCCTCTGCTTCTAGGTTGTAATTCATGATAAACTATCTGCTGGTTGTTTGCATAGATTAAATGTGAAGCATTATCTAGCTGATCATTGTGGTGAGTTTTCTGTGTTCTTTAAAATCATCAAAAATTGAGTAGTAGAACCCAGATGCTACATAAAACTGCATAATGCAACTTCTACGTTTTATCTTATATAAAAGATTTTTTCCCCCATTTCATTCCTCCATTATCATATATCACCAAATATTGTCATGGGTTATAATGATTTTTGAATGTGAGAATCTCAGTAATAAAACCCATTAGACTGAGCTTGGCACTTTGAAAAATAGTAATTGCACTTGAAACAGCTGTATTTAGGTCCATGTTTTCCATGAGGAAGAGAGTAACTGGGGTACTTCTAAAATTTTGTAGTGGAAAATAGAAGGTAGTTTTTTGTTTGGTTGGTTTTTGTTTTAAGAAAAATCCCTAGGATATTTGGAGTTACCTAAGTTTTAAAAATTAAGGCAATTGTGTGGTATCGCATGGGTGGGGGGGGAAGTATATCAGATAGATTAAAAATCTGATCTGTGAAATAGTATTTGTTTTCTTTTCCTGGCTTTGTCTGAGAAGTAAAAATTGTACAATATAAATAGCTCAATGAATTAGTGCTAAGATTTATTTTAACTTTGCCTGAAGGAAACAAAATGTGAATAAGAAATTAAGACTGGATATACTTGTGGTCTAATACATAGCTGTTGCAACAACGTAGGAGTCTTTAAGTGAGTCAGTTGTGTGATTGCTTGGAAGTGGTCAACAATACAAAATGTTGTTAGGATCGTTGATAACTTAAGTAACGAGGCCCACATAGAGATCTATGTATGTACAGATCCTTTGTTTTGCGGGGAAACATTGTGATAGAGTGTGAGGGCTATGGGGCTTGTAGGTCTGAGTTCAGAGGCCGCCTCTGCCACCTACCAGCCGAGTGACACAGACGCAAGGCCACCTTCATGGCGCATGGCCCTGGGTGGTCACTCAGGGCCCCATTCTCAGAAGGGCCCCGCACTTAGCTTAATGCTTTGCTATCATCATCTTGAAATCCTTAATAATTTTGGAACAAGGGACCCGGGCCTGGCATTCTCATTTTGCACCAGGTCTGGAAAATTATGTAGTCAGTGCGACATAGACCGAATTCATCGACCCTCAACTCTCAGTTTCTGATTAAGATGGGGCAACTGACGAGGGATTTGCCCACCTCATGAGGTTACTGTGGAGGTCTAATATGACAAAGAGTGGTTTCCGTGAAAGTATTTCATTACCCATGAAACTTGAGGTCAGTTAGGACTCCTTAATATTGCAAGAGACAGAAAGCCCAACCAAAAGTGGCTTAAGCCAAAAGGAACATCATAGATTCACAAACATGCAGTCTTGTGGAAGGGAGATCTGGTGTCAGCTCCAGTGGTTTCCTGAAGGAGCTGACTTGGACCAACCAATGTTTAGGAATGTCGCAAACCAGGTAATGTCAAGTTAATAGCTTGAAATCCGCCACAGCGAGAATATTTGAAATAGAGAAATTGGCAAATACAACAAATCAGGGGTATTCTTTCTTTCTCTCTTTTTTCCTTCCTTTCCTTCTCTCCTTTTTTTTTTTTTCCTTGAGAACCCATTGTTAAATATGTATTTCCTTACCATTAATGTAAGGGCTCAACATAGCATAGTAGCTAAGAGCAGAAAAATGAGCCAGATCACTTGCATCCAAATCCCTACTCCTTCATCTATTAGTTGTGTGACATTAGGCAAGTTCCTTAGCTTATCTGTGCCTCAGTTTCCTCAATTATAAAGTCAAGATTATAATAGTACCTACCTCATAAGTTTGTTAAAAGGACTAAATGGATTATATTTGTAAAGTGCTTAAGACCATGCCTGGCCCATTTTAAACACTACACAGTGTGTATTTAAAAAAAAAAAAAAAAAAAAAAAATAATAAGTATCATCTTGAACATATTTCTTTTTTTTTTTTTTAACCTCACTTCTTTTGGGCTGGTCCCATTCTCACCCAGGTTTCCCCCAGATAGTAGTAAAATAGATGCAGAGAAAAAGTAAGATCTTTTTCCCAGCAGTTTTGGGAACAAGCCTTACTGCATCTAATTGGCTCTAAATGGAACACTCATGTTCTTCCTAGAACTAATTGCTACAGCCAGGGGACATTGGTTGGCTGAAGCCTCTGTACCTGTTGGCCTAAGTGCAAGTTCTCAGCATTCAGTTATCAAGGGAGAATAAATGGATACTGGGTAAAAACAAAACCAACAGCAGCAACATACAAATGTTACACACACACACACACCCCCGCTATAAGCTCCTTGGAAATGTAATCTATTATTAAAATCTGTAGCCCCTACTCTGGAACATGAAATATTAATGCAATTGAGTGCAATAAATAAAACCATGCACTAGAAGTCTGAATATCTGCAGGACTCTGGGCCTGTAGTGACCTCTCTGAACTTCAGTTTCATTATCTACGTGTAGACATGTTAATAATACCCAATAATTCCATGAGGAATGACTAAGCCTAGGTCATAATGCCATCTAAGATAAATAATATAGAACGGAAACATGTTAGAATAAACTAGTAAATATCTTTTATTGAACTGTATACTGAAGTCTGTGAGAAATAGATAAAAGAAAAAAAGCCATCCACACCTTAGAAAATGAAATGACTAATTTATAATCTTTATTAGAAATTTGAGATTCATGTCAAATTTGGTCATAGAGGGGGAAAACATAGAGAAACCATGTCTTAGATATTCACTTAAGCTTTTAAAGTTATTAAATGCATTCTAAAATTTGCTTCTCTTATCAGTGGGGATTGAGGATGTTTACAGGTAGAGGTGGATACTTAATTCTGTTTTACCTAAGCTGGTGCCCACCCAGACGGTATTTTCAGTCTTTGCTTGTTGAAAGTACTTGAGATTTATCTCTCTACTAAGTCTGCCCCAGGCCAAAAAAAATTTTTTTGTTAATATATAAAAATTTATATTAATTTGAAAACCAAGTTTGATTAGAGTTAAAAGAAAGAACATTTGTTTTGAATTTCTGACAATATTTAATATCACAATTAGTAATAATCTTGTAAGATGTGATAATTAAGGTTCAATCTGCCCCTCTCCTTTCTAATATACTGAAGTCAGAGGTTTCAGGGTAATTAGCTATTTGGTAGTCGTTTGGGAGATGAGCAACGGGGGTAGACAAGTTTTGGAAATTAAGCTATCTCTCAGGTTAAAGATCCCTTCTGTCTGCTGATTGATCAGACTATTTTATCAGACTACCTTTTATTCAAAAAGGGGTTCTGAAAAAGAAAAAAAAAAGAGGTATAAAATATAGGAACTTTCGTTTATGCCAGACATTTAAAATCTGAGATAGTGTCCTATTTATATATTCTAGACTTGTCATGCTTCATGGTTCTGCCTGTTTAAGTTAGCAGCATCACTGCTAGCCTGTGGAGTATCCTTATGTAAAGTAGAAAAAGCAGCCACTCTGGACCATCAGAGCCACTGGGTGATGGAAGCGTGGAGCGAGGGTTCAGCTTCTTAAAAGAATGTTTTGGGGAAATGTTATTTAATCTTTTCCTGATTCCTTAAAAGCGTGCTTTGAAATACGCTGCAGAAGGTATTAGAATACATGGTTATTGGGTGCCTGGGTGGCTCAGTTGGTTAAGCGACTGCCTTCGGCTCAGGTCATGATCCTGGAGTCCCGGGATCGAGTCCCGCATCAGGCTCCCTGCTTCTCCCTCTGACCCTCCGCCCTCTCATGTGCTCTCTCTCTCATTCTCTCTCTCTCAAATAAATAAATAAAATCTTAAAAAAAAAAAAAGAATACATGGTTATTGATGTGAAACTGCCATCATCTCTTTTCTGAGTTCATTTTCACTTGCCTCTACAGTTTCTGTGTTTTCAAGACTTTCCTTTTCTCCTTTTTTCTTTTTTAACAGCTTTATTGAGATATAAGTTGCATACCATAAAAGCCACCCATTTTAAGTGTACAACTCGGTGTCTGTGTAGTACATTCACAGAGCCGTGCAGTGTCACTGGCCATCCGATGTTCCCGGTCCCCTTCACCCCCGAGAGAAACCTTGGACCCATTAGCCGTCTAAGACATTCCTTTGTGTGCCATATTTCCACACTCAGGGTTTGACTTTCTTTCTTTTTTTTTTTTTTTTTAAGATTTTATTTATTTATTTGAGAGAGAGCACATGAGAGGGGGGAGGGTCAGAGGGAGAAGCAGACTCCCTGCCGAGCAGGGAGCCCGATGCGGGACTCGATCCCGGGACTCCAGGATCATGACCTGAGCCGAAGTCAGTCGCCCAACCAACTGAGCCACCCAGGCGCCCCAGGGTTTGACTTTCATCTTCTCATAGGAATGTCCTTGTTTTCTTTCCCCCACACTTATGCCATCCTAAGTACTTCTTTACTTATTAATTTTGAAGTCCTGGAAGCCTGTACTCTTCTGGGGTTGCTTGGTTTGGTTGTTTTTTTTTTTTTTTCTCCTAAGTGGCTCAAGTGGGAAGGAGCAGAAGGAGCTCCAAAAGTTTTGGAAGTCATCAGTGCAATACAGCACTTAGGCAATTGCTTTTATGTGAAAATGGCTGCACGGAATCCGTGTCAAGAAGGTGAAGTATTCTGGACCTTCACCCCCTGCAGCCACCTCTCACGTGGACCAAGAGAAGCTGCGAGACAGTATGTATCTTCCTGCATATAGCCGCTGTCTCAAACACCCGAATGTAAACATGAGCACTCTGTAAGATTACGTGGGTTTGAAACAATCCCTAGACAACTGTAGGTTGACAGAAAACATTTCTGACAGCTTGTGACAGATATAATCTGACGTCTGTGTGTTTTAGACTCTTTAAAGGTGACCCATAATTATTTTCTAGCAGACTAAACATATTTTTTGTCGGCAAAATGTCCACATTGCAAAGCATTTCTCCTGTGAGTGCTTTAAACCTACCTTTAGCTTTCTGCCGCGTACATAGTTCTTCAAGGTCATAGATTCCTATTAACAGCCCCAACCTGACCTGGATCTCTATCAACAGATAAGCTTGTGATCAAAAGCGTGCCTCGTATTGTATTTTAATTGCGTATACTATTTCTTAATGACTATTACAACTTAAAGTAACATCCCTCAAACAGGAAGCTTGAGTGATGGTTAGGCCTGCTGGCTCCAAAGCCAGACAGCCTGGGTTAGAATCCTCTGAGTTAGCCACCTGATCTCTGAAAAATGAGGATGAAGTAACAGGTGTGTTTTAAGAATAAAATAAGATGGTCTGTGTAAAGTTGTTACTAAAATGTCTGGCATATACGAACTGTTCAGTAAACACCAGCTATTTTCATCAGCAGTATTGTCACTAAAGCTAAGGCAGCATAATCAAGTGGTAATTATTCTCAAAGGAGAATATGATTCATAAACATTCTATGTATATGTAAAAAGACAAAGAAGGATAACATTGCTCTATGCCTCACACCTCACACACCTCAATTTTTTTTTCCCCCAGTTCTTTGGCCTTTGGAGACAGAATAATTTCCTAGGAGCTCATTAAGTAATTAAAGATTAGTTTAAAATTAACGTCCCTCTGAATGCTTTGGGTAGCTGTTGTTCCGGAGTAGTCAGTAACTTTAGTGCATATTTTAAAAATTGTGAGAGCAGGTCTCCTTTTGAAGAAAAAGTGCTTCACCCCAACTCTAGGAAATGACAAGATGAGGGGGATCTCTGGGAAAGCCGAAGAGAGGAATGTGTGTGGGACATACTTTGCACTTCGCACAGGTACACAGCAGCTCGGGATGCCATAATGAATAAAAGCATGTTTTTCAAGTGGGAGCAAGTGAATAACATAGCATTTGCTTTTGAAGACTGCTTTATTCACAGTATTGTGTGACATGATCCACTGCGAGGAAAATATAATTAATATATGAATTGAATCAGGCAAGAGAGAAAAAAGCCTACCCTGCTCGAATAAATGAGGAAAAGAGAATGAGTTGAGGCAGTGCTGATTTTTTTCCATCTCTACGAGAGCTGTGGCTTCTCAGCTTGTTTTAGCTGATGTGTGGAAGGGAGAGAAAAACATTCGTAAGGGGTAGAACCCACCTTGTGACATTTTCTGGTTTGTGCCTCGAAACAATGAAGGTAAAATACATGCCTCCAGTTGTCTGAATAAAATATAGTGGGTTTTTTCCCCCCCCAACATACAATGCTAATATGTACAAATACTAAGAAATAAGGGCCCCTATTTGCCAGAGAACCATTTCTTTCCCTGACACCAGCCAGGGAATCATCCTGACCTTTCTCCAGATAGGCCAGCGAATACACATAAATTTCCCACCTTCCAAACCATTTAAACCATCTTCTACAACTCTCTCTCAGCACCTATTGCGAGTGGGCTTTGGTACTGAAAAGAACACAATAAGATTAATTTTTGAATGCTGACTCAGAATCAGAAGACCAAGAGTTTGCTAAATAAAACCAGCAATAAAACAAGGGCCTCAACCAACGGAGGTCTGTAACCCACTAAGAGCCAGACCTGCACAAGCTGGTTTATGCAGAATTTGGCTCACTGGAGTTATTTATTAACAAAAACATCCCAGTTCCTGATGCCATACAGCAAACCAGCTTTGCTCTACGCTAGTAACCAGTTTCCTTTTCAGTTCAGCAAGAGGTAGAAATGCAAACTTTGATCCAATTGTGGGTTTGGAGATGCACACTTGATAAACTGAATTTTTCACCTCTACTTTTACATTCAAAACTATCTCTGTTGTGCTCATGATTGGGCCGTTTCATTACTGCTTTCCGTACCTGTGCCCTGGCCCCGGCTACCTTGCCACCTTGTCACGGGTGACCTTCCCATTAACTCAGTCTCCATCCGTGTCTCTTCTCTTCCTATCCATGTCTACCTTCCTAGAGCTCTGTAGGTCTTGGGGGAAGCCCCTACTTTTTTCTGGAGAAATCAAATCGAGAAGAATTATATTTTGTAAAAACAATTCCTTGCTCAAGTCGCAAGGTAAATTAACTGCAGTTATTACACTCGTACCAACTATAATAAAAACGAAAGCAGAAACACAAACTAAACTCCGTAAGAAATTGTATTTCTCAGGAAGGAAGGAAGGAAGGAAGGAAGGAAGGAAGGAAGGAAGGAAGGTAGGTAGGTTTTACCTACAGGTCCCAACAAACCAGCTTCCATCATAATGGAAGGATGCATGCCTGCATGAGCCTGGTTCGTCTAGAAGTGCGCCCCACACTCCCTATGAAGCCCCTACTCCATGCTTCTACCCGAGGTGTCCCTGTTTGGGGGTACAACAATGTAGTGGTGGGGGGTCTTCAACAAGTCCTCTGTCCACCATCCAGTGGTTTCTACATCACCCGGAACCTGAAGCAGGACAGCTTTTCAGAGCCCTTGACTTGTCCCCTCCTACCTCTTCTCTGATGAGATAAGGATTTAGAATCAAACCATTCTCCCTGTGAGGTTGAGACATGGAATCTCTGAGGGAGCTCAGGTCCCCTGAGTCACCTAGGCCCTCAGTAAGGTTGGATCCTCAAGTGTAAGTTAATACACTGGAACTCTCCAGGCAGCCCAGGTCATTCGGACTAAATGGTTCTGGCCTGTGGTCAGGGATTCGAGAATAGTACAGCTCTTCGGGTGATTCTGATGTGCAGCAATGAACACAGCAGTGCAAACCTGAGCCAGGATTTGTAATCCCAGAGATGACCACTCCCCTCTTAGCTTCTCATCGAGGCTTCTCCTCTGCCTACCTCAGCCTCCTGCAGTCTGACAGCAGACTGTTTATATTGACATTTCTCTTGAGATGCCTACGTTATCGGTCAAAGAATAGAACAGAGACTGTGGAGAACAGAGAAAGCAAGAGCTTAAGGAAATCATGGGGAATAAAATAAATGTCAGTCAGCCAAACAGCCAATTTACTGGTACCCCCAAACCCTGTTAGCGCCTTTGTTAATTTCAGACACTATTGAAATACTATTATTTGTACATATACACAGGTTATATTTAAATATTAAAAATAAACTAAATAATTTAATGATATAAATGAAATAAGGAAAGATACATCAAAATTTTTAAGGTAAACCAATTAGAACAAAGATAAACTAAAAAATGAATGAATTTATTAGCTTAGGCCCTACTAATGTACCAATAATTAACTAAAACTGAGATTTAACTCCTTATTGTTGTCATCTTTTATCAAAAAAACTTTAATTTTATAGGATTATACAATCCGTACACCTAATGTCTCTTGAGTTTGTACCTTCGATATTTCTATACAAATACTATTTTCTGAAAGACACAGGATTTAATTGTAAAGTGATGGACTTTATTAAATAATGCAGTAAGCCTGCTCATAGTCATTTGGCTCTTTACATAACTAAACCAATGTGTCTGCTTTTCCCAAGCCATGAGGTGTGCCCATAAAGTACGATTAAGACTAACGTCTGTGATCTGCTGACATCACTTGCTTTACTTTGGAGCCTGAGGGACCTGAGCTCCCTCAGAGATTCCATGTCTCAACCTCACTGTAACTCTCAAAGTCAGCTGTCCCCAAATGAAGCCGATGGTGATTACGAAATGTCTGCTGAGGTGTGACCATAAAGTCTTAGTCATGGTCCCTTTGCAACTTCCAATTTCAGCTTCTTTCTGCAGAATCTGTTGGTTTGTGAGTTCTCCTGCTAGTGCACAGAGGGATTCACTCCTCTCCCCGCTGGGGCAGCACTGTAGGGCACTGCAGTGCATCACTAAAAAGGGAAACTCATTCTAACCCTACGCTCTGAAGACACTGGCAAAATGTTTGCCCTGGTCCTTTGTGGAAACTTGGTCTTCTTGGTGAGATGGTGCAGTCCGTCCGGTGCATGCATTCAGCCTGGGCTCCTTTTTACTATGCCATTAATAACTAAATGAGCTAATCTGCCTGGTGACTTGGAGGGGTTGAGAAATATTAGCCTATGAAGGGTGCCCTGGCACTGTTTCTCAGGCTGTCAGAGCCTCGGGGGTTAGTACAAAAACCTGTAAGTAAGACTGAGCTGCAGGCACAGACGCAAGTGCTTTCAAAAAATCCCAAATTGGTCGCTGTTCTGTCTACGATTCATCCTGCTCGTGCTCCAAAATAGAATTTGCAGGGGCCATGTTTACCACAGCTTTTCTTCTAAATGGTATTATGGGTTTCTGTAAACCTATTTGTTCTTACAGAACCCATTTTCCATTTCATTTGCAGGAGACAAGTGCACTTACAGATACACCCTTCACTCCTTTCAAGTAAAATTAATTGGGATTGCTTTAGGGGAAAAGGAGTGGTATTGTTTGTTCTTATCTCAGGGCCCAGGGATGTTGAGAGAGTGTCACCTGGACTCTTTCCCACTAAACACAAAATCATGGCCCAGAGTTTCATGTTCCCAGTGATCCCCAAAAGTATCTGATGTTGATGAAGATGTAAAACACAGACATCGGGACATGATGGAATTTTATGTCATCTTGTCTGGGAGGTGGGAGCCACGGAGGGAAAGCTGGAGGAAGGAATGCATTGATATAGCCCCTTTTTCAATTTGAAGTCTCATATTAGTTTAAAAATAGAACTGTGCTCTTTGTATAATTATACTTAATAGAATTCTCAAATAAAGAAACAATACATTATACTAACTAAAGTTGCTTTATGTTGGAATTGTTAGAATGGCAAGCTGTGGGATTTTAAATTCATAGACTTTGCTAGTTTTTGAGGAGCAAGGAAAATTATAACGAAAGAAACATTAACATTACAGAATCATTATGCTTGTAGAACTTAGTAGAAGCTGCAAAATGTTTTTTCCACGGTTATTTTTATGAAAATAGGTGTTTTCTGTAAGCACTTGACATAAGGTATTATTAGCTCTTTCTACTTCTTCTGTGTCTAGTATTTCTCAAAATAAGCCCATCCTCATGGGTCTTTGAAAATTATTAGATTGAGACACGTTTGTCTATTCTTTTGCATGTTCATTTATTAGTTTGCATAATTACAAATGATCACACTCCCCCCCCCCCCCCCCCAAAAAACGTGAGAAAATACAAGCCTGAGAGAAGGAAGAGACATTAAAACATTCTGTCCTCAGAACCATTCTATTGCAGAGATAACTATCTGGAATATTGCTTGGGAAATTTATTTTTTTCCAGCTTCTATGCAGATCTCAAGATCACAGCACATGGAAAAAGATTACATCTTCTTCCAACAGCCTTATTCTTTATCCCTCTCTGTCCAGAGTCATCTACCATGGTAAGGAGCAAGTTATTATCTCTTTAGGAACCAGCTGAGGCCACTTCATTTTCTACCCCATCAGGACAGGGCACATTATAGACCAGTCACCAGACTGATACCAACAGGGGGAGCCAAGAGCTCAATCTATCTTCCTTACCCTGGGGGAAATACCAAGGATGTTAAAGACCTCATCCTGCTATGGCATTTGAAATTCATTCCTTGTCTTCAGAGTACAAATTACAAAAACTGAATACTAGAATTTATCATATCACACAGTGTTCAGATACATTTTGGGGAGATATGGATGGAACTTTGATGAAGTCAGCACTTCAGGCTGGGATTCAGTTTGTGAGCCTTTTATCATAAATATTTTGTGCCATAATTCAAAAAATAACAACAGTTCCCCCCAAATTATTTGTCTTTTTTTTTTTGTTTTGGAGGATTAAAAACGGAATTTTCCTTTTTTTCCCCCTCAATAACTTTTCCTTCATGCCCTTATTTTTCTAGGTCTTTTTCATTACTAAAGGAAATTATGATAATGACAGAGTATACCATCAAGTCTGGGTCCAGAAAATAGACAAAGAAAAGAAGCAATAATTTGCAGGGAGGAAGGAATGTGAAGAAACTATGCATGAGAGAATTATAGACACATACAGAACTACTTTTTCTACAGCAAACCAAATGCAAATATGTTGATTTGTTCCTATAAAATAGTGGTGAGACAGACAATATCCTTTCACACAAAATGCAGGTTAAATCATTTCATAATCATGGGCTCTGTGTTTGACACTTACTCTCAGTATAATCTCCCTTCTTACAATCTTGAGATATGTGATCAAATATTTATCTGAATATTTATCTGAATATTTGAGGTAAGTTTTAAAGACCTATCATTCCTTTTCATCAATGCCTGTTTGAATCTCATCTGCTCTGATCTATCCTTAAAGAACAAACTTGATCTTCAGTTATGAGCCTCCAGCAGGTGCATAGGTTTTCTGTCCTTTACAGTGCACCGCCATTGATAAGCTTAATTGGGAGGACATCCATTACAGATCAGAGTATGTCCTTAAATTTCATTTCATCTTATTTTTTCTATAAGTTTATAGGAGTTAAATGGCTCAAATTTTTACTAATTGTTGATATATTTTTTATGTAAAATGAAACTACGTAAGCATGTACTTAAAGCAAATAGTCCTTGGCCCTTTTTAGTAAGAACCCTTTTCAATTTTGAGACCTCTTAAACTTCTGGCATTTTTTGTATTTGTCAAACCTTTGCACTTGATGACCAATATTATATTGATAGAAAAGATGTTTCACTGAATCACCAGCCCTAAAAGAAAGGAAAATATGTGTAGTTACCTGCTATCGTAGTGAAAAGGATATTGTAGTGAAAGACCTAGTGATTTTTAAAGAGCTAATGCAATACAAATTACTACATGATTATTAATTTTTGGATTCTTTGAAGGCATCTCAGAATTGTGATGTTCTTCAGTATATTTAACTGGTTGAGGATGATGGATCTCCTTTTCTCTTTTCCCTACCTTACACACACTCTAAGCACATAATAAGTGCACACTGAATACATCACTTACTGCTTTTAGGTGTTAAAAACATTGGTTCAAAATAGCTGGCTGATGGAATTCTTATGAAAACATTATATTCATGGTATATGTTTGGTGTTTTTAAAATCTTGCATATCATTCTTCCTTCTCTCTTTTATGTGTAATCAACATGTAGATTTTACGAACAGTAGAGTTTTAAAGAAATCAGACACTGTACAAGTGTGAAGAGCCTTGTACATTTCCTGATACATACAACACTCAATCCATGGTAACCCTTCATATCTATCTCCTTCAGTGCTTCCCCACTCTCTGTCCCAAAAGATTACAAATGAGGATTTTAAGTGAGACTGAAATTAATTGTAACTTATTTACCTGATTTCTCTCTTGAATTGATGACAAACTCCAGCTATAATCTAATATTCCTGTCTGCCACTTCAATCTCTTTTCATTCCCCATGTTGCTAGTAGATACATTGACCAGTGAAATTGCAACTAGTTACCCTTTTATTTTTCCCCATTTTTCCTTATTTTGAAGAAAACCCAAGTGATCAGAATAAGTTATTTGTAGCCATAACTGATAATTACACTGCCTTGTTTGCACAGATAATCTTGAAATGGTTTCATCAGAGCCAAATCTATTTTATTGTGTTTCTTCCTTCTGTTTGGATTTTATATAATGATTTAAAATGTCACTCCTCCCAGTGAACAAGACTGATGGCCATAGAGACTCAGAGGGACAGTAAAAGAAGGAGGAAGGTTTGTTTAACAGGAACTCTTTCCGACCTCTTAGCAGGCAAATTGTACTGTCTCAAAGTCTTCCTACATGCACTTGTAGTATCACATGGAATATATATTACCAAGAAATAGGCCCAAATCAATTCCATTATAAGACATGAATAGTGTTTTCTACTATGCTATCTGTTGTAAAAAATAAACACCTTTACTTATGTTTTTAGCTGGTTTCCATTTGATTCAGAAGACCTCAGCATTCATGAATAATACTCTTTTTAGCAGGGTTAATGGACACTTGTCATTCTTTTTGACACTTGAAACTTCTTCCATACTTGGGAACTCCTCTGCCCAATGAGCAGAAGCAGCCTCCACTAGGAGAAGCAGCAAATACCATATGCCTATTGTCCTAGACCTCCTGGTATCTAGGACCCAGACTTATGAACTAGATTGTAAAAATCAGACACCCCCAACTCAGACTTTGCATAAAGAAATGATGAAATGACATGAGAAGCAGGGACTATGTGGAATTAATCTTAATTATGGCTGGTGGCAGGAGATTAGCAACATCCAATTTCAAGAAATAACTATTCTAGAAGCAACATCCATTATATACTATTGATAGCTTTGGCAATGAATGTGTCTGTTATTCAGTGTCAGCAGCATGGGTGCATTCACCAGATGGTTCTGCAGCATTATTCAGCTCTGTTACCAGCTACAAAACCTCCAAGTCTTATTTTCTGGAATCCTGAAGATTCCATGAATTCCACTCCCCACCTCTGCCGTCCAATATCTCTTTAACAAATTACCTTTCCTGTTTAAATCGCTCAGACTCTGATGCTTGAAACTGGGAGCTGTGACTGGATTAAAAAAAATATATACATGTAATATACAAATCTTAACATTTTTAATTTATTGTCTAAATGATAGTCATACAACAGGACTTTTAGGGAGGAAGAAATGCATAATTGTAAATCACTATGAACTATTCACTAGGTATTAGTTCATGAAAGATGAACCATAGAAAAACTAAATAGGGGGGCGCCTGGGTGGCTCGGTTGGGCGACTGCCTTCGGCTCAGGTCATGATCCTGGAGTCCCTGGATCGAGGCCCGCATTGGGCTCCCTGCTCAGCAGGGAGTCTGCTTCGTCCTCTGACCCTATCCCCTCTCATGTGCTCTCTCTCTCTCATTCTCTCTCTCAAATAAATAAATAAAATCTTTAAAAAAAAAAAAAAGAAAAACTAAATAGGTGAATAGGTGATCACAAAGCCACTCTCTGGCCATGTCTCTGTAGAGTATTTCCACGTCCTAGCAGCCAGAATGATTTGGAGGAGTCATAATATCACAGTCACTTTTTTCCTTTCTCTCTTTGAATAAACCCCTGAAATCCACTACTTCTCTGGTGGAAAAAAAATGTATATATTAGAACTTGTTTTTTCTTTAGTTTCTGGGCTTAGTTCTATAATGAAAAATTCATGGTAAATTTCAATGGTAAAATTCATAGACAGAGCCATAGACAATCTACTTTCATCCCACCTTTTCTTTTTCTTTTCTTTTTTTTTTTTTGCCTTGCTGACTGTGTAAATAGCTGACACAAAGTAAGTGTGCAATGAATATCTATTAAGTAAAGATAGCAAACACTAATGTAGCACTTATGAGCCAAGTGTTCACTTATATTAACTCCTCATACTACCCTCTGACATAGGCACTGTTATTATTCCCTAATTAGTCCTTTTTATTTGGGGGAAGGGTGGGGGAGAGGACAAGAAATGGACACACTGAGGGGTTAAGTAACCTGCCCAAAGAAAGTGAGAAGTGATCCCAACTCAAGAAGGATGACTCTGGAGTCTATGCCTTATATATATATTTTTTTATTCAGCTGATAGTCATTAAGCACCCACCATATGTCAGCCACAAAAATTCAATGAGTATAATATTTTGCCCTCAAGGAGCTCACTATATCAGAGAAATAGACATATAACAAATAACTCAAGTGCAATTATTCTATGATAGACAATATAAAGAGGTTTGTTGGGACACAAGGAGGTGATAAACTTTACTCTGAATGAAAGATGATCAAGGAAGACATCTGAGAGCAGAGAATGCTCCAGCTGAGATTTGAAATAGTTTTTCATGAATATAGAATTTCATTCCAGGCAAAAGGAACACCTTATATAAAAGGTAAAATAGTATATTTGTGAATATAGTAAGGCAAAATTGAAACATGAAGCTGGAGATGTAAGCAAAGCCCAGATAATAAAGAAAATTCTATGTTATGTTAAAGAACTGTTACTTTATTCTAAGGCAATCAGGAGCCCTTGAAGAAACTTAAACGAGAGAGTAAGATGAATAGATCTGCACTTAAGAAAGATGTTTCTGGCTCTATAGTGTTGAAATAAAGGGGGTCAAGTTTAGATGGAAGAAGAAGAGTTAGGAGACTACTGAAATAGATTAAATATACAAGGACTTACATGGGTCAGAAGGTTAGGGTAAAGAGAGCATTGACTCGAGAGATAATTAAACATAGAATTGGCAGGGCTTATAGATCTATTGGATATTGGTAAGGGAGGGGTGGTAATGAAGAGGTAGAATTCTTCTGTTTCTCTATTTTGGTTTGCATTAATTAATATAAGATACATGTAACCTCTGGTTTTCTTTTTCTTTAAAATATTTTCATTATTCTTGCAAGCTTTTTATTTGTAATTTCAGTGTTCCTTGAGACTCAAAGTTTTAGCCTCTTTATTGTGCTTTTATGTTTATTTATATCCTCATGCCACTTTGGTTTTAAGATGCTTTATGTCTATGTTGGATTGAAATACTGTATACGTATGTGTATCTTTAACACACATCTACATAAAACTTCTAGAGGGCATCCTTTACTACAAATTGAATGTTTTTATGTATCCTGCTTTTTTAGTTTGTCAAATAATATATTATTATTTATATAACTAATATGTTTGATGGCCCAGTTGAGAGTGCATCTTTTATATGTTCTTTTTATGAATCTTCAGCATTTTTGGTTTTTTTTTTTTAAGATTTTATTTATTTATATGACAGAGAGAGAGAGCGAGAATAGGAACACAAGCAGGGGGAGTGGGAGAGGGAGAAGCAGGCTTCCCGCGGAGCAGGGAGCCCGATGTGGGACTCGATCCCAGGACCCTGGGATCATGACCTGAGCTGAAGGCAGACGCTTAACGACTGAGCCACCCAGGCGCCCAATCTTCAGCATTTTTGGACGCGGGGATATGGCTCTATAAATAATATTTTTTGGAAAGAAGAGGACAGTCAGAGTTCTAGCAGTTAAAGCTGACATTGCTAATGCAGAAACCTCTTTTTGAAGTCCAATATTTTGACTTTTAAATCAAGTATTTTTTATTAGAAAAGATAAGTTTTGCTCTTAGTAGCTAAATATGACCAAAGCGTAATTATTTTCAGTGAAAAAAAGTTGAAATTAATTGAATGATAATACTTCTCCCAGAGATTTATGTAATAAAACTACATAATTCATGTACCTGTATTTATTATGAATCTTTCCTCCAGAGAATTTCAAGCTGAGCTTTTTTATTCCATTAAATATATATGTATATATTTTTATATATTGCATAGATACAGAGATAGATGGATAGATAGATGATTGATAGGCATTTAAATAGATTGAGGTATAATTGTAGAAACTCTTATTAAAACAATACTGAAAATGCCTAGCACAATGTGATGGAGATGGTTGTTTGGTACTTAAGAGCTGTTGGTTGAATAAATGCATATGTGAAGGTATATAAGATCACTTATGTTTAGGGATGCAGTGATTTCAAAGGAAAATGTCACCACCTTACTTTTTAAGTTTCTTTTAATGTTCTGCATCATCGATCTTTTGGATCTGACAATCCAACTAGTACATGCTCATAGCTTTACTATTGAGCCAAATAAAATTGGAGGCTTCACTTCTGAGTATATTGAGTTATACAAAGAATCAGAACTTGCAATCACCTTGATTCTTCTTTCCCCTTGATATCTTTCCCTATTTGTATAAATTAAAAATTAGGATAAAGTATTGTCTTTCATTGTCATCATAAATATCTCAACTTAATTTCTTCATGTCATAGTAATTCTGCTCAATGCATTCTGCTGTTTCTAGATGATGCTTGACTACACTTCAATTTCATCAACTCAATGAATACTAATTCACTAGAAAAAAAAAACATGAGAGACTATGGACTCTGAGAAACAAACTGAGGGTTCTAGAGGGGAGGGGGGGCGGGAGGATGGGTTAGCCTGGTGATGGGTATTAAAGAGGGCACGTTTTGCATGGAGCACTGGGTGTTATACGCGAACAATGAATCATGGAACACTACATCAAAAACTAATGATGTAATGTATGGAGATTAACATAACCTAAAAAAAAAAGCCTATATACGGATAAAAAAAACAAACTAGTCTGTTTAGCACCATGAAGATCTTTTTTTTAAAAAAGATTTTATTTACTTATTAGAGAGAACATGAGCAGGGAGGAGGAGCAGAGGGAGAGGGAGAAGCAGGCTCCCCGCTGAGCAGGCAGCCGGATGTGGGACACCATCCCACGACCCTGGGATCATGACCTGAGTTGAAGGCAGGCACTTAACCGACTGAGCCACCCAGGCGCCCCATCACCATGCAGATATTTTTATAAAAAGGCTATTTGAAAATATATATTTCTATTTTGAAATGTTCTATCCCATTGTGTATGTTTGTTGTCTTTGTGCATTTTTTGGTTTCTTGGTACAGGCTTCCCCTCCCTCTGATGATGCCAATTACTCCTTATAGCATCACAGCTCTGCCCATATTCCTCCATAGATGTTCTGTTCCCTTGCAGTGTTGTCAAGAGGCCTGTTTCTGAGAACACTTTGTAAAGTGATTGACATGTTATTGTTATACACATTGGCTTCAGTAATTCCACCAATTACAAAATGTTCAGTATCAAAGACTGTTAGCTAAAATACTAGAAAATAAAACCATAGGATTATGTGGAAAAAATTCAGAATCTCAATTTTCAAACTAGATTTAAAACTATAAAATTTTCACACTCTTGGAAAAAATGTGACTATTTGCCCATGCACTTACTCCTTGATATTTAAGGCAGGCAGTGTGTGTGTTTGGGTGGGGGCGGGGGGGGGGGGCAGTCATCTACTATCTGTCAGGATGCTAAATATGGAGATGTGAGGATGCATGAGTTCAGTTAAATGAGAGGTTCATATTATCTAATGACTGTGAAATGTGATAAGTAGATAATAAAGATGTTTACTGACAGGATGGGAATACAACAACAGAAAACAAGCATGAATAGGTAACTCTCTATAGAAGTCAGGAAAGGTTTTAAACAGAAAATAATTTTTGAGCCATGATTTCAAAAATGTATAAGTGAATGTAGAAAAGCCTTAACCTGAAGCTCAAACCCTAGGGAAATCAAATTTTTATTGTAGATTTTTAAAGAAAACTTTTTAAAAATAAAGAAAGAAAACCCATGGCAAAAGAAACAGGTTTGAATTTGAATATATCCAAATCTAGAGAAACACAATATATTAACCAGAAATTGTTATGTTCATCACTTAAAAGAAAGAACTGCCTTTTCTTTCAAACCTTGAATCCTCTGACAGTTTTGCTAACATAAATAGCACATTTTTGGTATTGTTTATGTCTGTTTGACAAGGATGCAAAGAGCATTAATACATCATAACTATTTCTAGTTTTATTAAAAATGAGATTAGTGAATAGCTGAATTATTGGCATTGAGCATGAACCGTTTTTTCCACTCTAGTGGGGCAGTTACTACGTACTCTTCTGCCAAATTTTTATCACATTTTTTTCTATTGTGTATACTTCTAAGAGTCACAATAATAGTGAGTCACCATAAAAAAAATTGGTCCTCTTCTTTCCTTACTTGTTATGCTAGAAAGAGTTTGAATTTTTATTGGTAGAAATGTACAATGCCTTTTCCTATGATGATCATAACAATGGCAAGTTGGGTAGGCAGAACGTGAAGTCTTTCTTGTGCTGGAGAAATCTCCTTAGAAGTACATATCAAGGGTGCGTGTGCGGCTCAGTCAGTTAAGTGGCTGCCTTTGGCTCAGGTCATGATCCCAGTGTCCTGGGATCGAGTCCCACTTTGGGCTCCTTTCTCAGTGGGGAGCCTGCTTCTCCCTTTGCCTGTTTCTCCCCCTGCTTGCTTCTCCTTCTGCTTGTGCACTCTCTCTCTGATGAATGAATAGATAAAATCTTAAAAAAAAAGTATCTATCAAGGATAGATTTTTGTAAGACACTTGTCTAACATATGAACTGACATCAGATTGGTAAGAGATATACAAACATCATATTATTTTGCGATTGTGCCACATTCCCTCCTTTAGATTCCAATATTAGAGCACATATCTCATCTGTTTTTCTTTCTATAAATGGATGAATGAGATGAAAAAAAGAGTTTAAGTATGATTTAGTGACCTACCCAAGATTACGACATACCTAGTAGAGGAGAGAGTTAATACAAAGTCCCCGTTTCTGACACCTGGTTGATCCAACTTGTGAACAAGACTGCATTTTGTCTCTTGCACCCTGAGCTATATTTGATTTTCATATTCAAGAACCAATTTTATTAATCATTTTGTGTGCATTTATGTATGGTGTTCTTGCCAGAATTCTTTATTACATTTTATTTGTGTAATTTGATTTCTCTTGAACATTATGATGATCCATCCTTTTACCTAACCTGTACTTTGTAGACACCAGCAACTGAGAAGAATGAAAGTCAGATTTAAAATCCAAACTAAACTAGTTGCAAAATATAAAACACAGTAACGATAGAAATAAAATCTTGGCATATTTTAAGACAGACTTTATATAAATTACAGCAACTTGGGGGCAGTAAAATTGATGCATTGACACTAACATACCAAACTAATGCAACAATTACAGTTCTGTTTAGTAATAGCACATAAGTAGAAACTTAAATTCTAAATTTATGTACCCTCAAACTGTTTATGTTGTGTCATCTCCTACAAGAAAATATACGTAGACATGACAGGCATGGATTGTTTTTACTCAAGTAGATACACATTCAGTATAGACTGCCCAGAAAATAACTTTCAAAATATGTTAAAAATACATTTATTTACTGTTTTTCACTCCTAGTGTGTGCATTTGTCTTTCTCAACATGCAGATTCAAATCACTAACTCTATTCTTTCAGCCTGATGATTAGCAGCAAGTGAAAAAAACTAAAATTTCTATAGGTTCCGGGCGCCTGGGTGGCTCAGTTGGTTAAGCGACTGCCTTCAGCTCAGGTCATGATCCCAGGGTCCTGGGATCGAGTCCCGCATCGGGCTCCCTGCAGAGCAGGGAGCCCGCTTCTCCCTCTCCCACTCCCCCTGCTTGTGTTGCCTCTCTCACTGTGTCTCTCTCTGTCAAATAAATAAATAAAATCTTTAAAAAAAAAAATTTCTATAGGTTCCAGGCAGGTTTTTTTTTGAATGTCAACTTGGTGTTACTTATTAGTGAATGATGGGAACAGTGACCAACTGAAAAGTGCATGTCCCAACTAAAAAGTTTGGCCACTACTTTGTTCCAGCAAGCAGCTCACATGTTGGAATATGAACCCAGTGTTGTCAGATCTTTAAAATTTACAAAAGCAGGCAGAAATCTTGATTTTTGTGGGTATTAACTAATTCCAAATTTAAAAAGACTAATTGGGCCAAATAAGAATGTCTCTGCGCCATATGGAACATGGAACTCTAAGTAGAGACATGATTCTATAGTAAGATCATGATGCCCTTCAATAAGGACCTTGGTACTGGTCAGGTTCCCACTGTCCTTTGCTCTTTCATTGTCTGTTTAATCAGTATCATAAGAAAGCCCTAGACTATTTCCATTGTATCTTTAGAGATGGAAAGACTTCTCACAGTTGTAAACAGTTGTCACCGAAAGAGTTGCTATTCGTGCTCATGCATTTTCAATGATTGTTATTGTTCCCTACAGCCTAATGTTACTGATATCCTTAAATAAAACTTGATTATGCAAAGCTTCCTATTACATCAAATTTTGATTATTTGAACTTAAAGGAAAAGCTATGGATTATTTCTTTTCTTTTCTTTTTTTTTTAAGATTTTATTTATTTATTTGAGAGAGAGAATGAGATAGAGAGAGAGAGCATGAGAAGGGGGAGGGTCGGAGGGAGAAGCAGACTCCCTGCTGAGCAGGGAGCCCGATGCGGGACTCGATCCCGGGACCTGAGCCGAAGGCAGTCGCTTAACCAACTGAGCCACCCAGGCACCCGATTATTTATTTTCTATACTCCCTTTTGAGAAAGTAAAGTACATGACTCGCTTATTGTTCCATCTCATTTCTAGGACATTCTCTGGCAAATAGAAGATTGAATGAAAATAATTTATTAATAGAAGTTTGCTAGTTTAGTCATCCACTCATTAAGTAAACTTTTCCTTAGCACAAATTGTGTGCCAAGCATGTTATTAAAATGATATTTAATAATGATATATATATGGATTATTAACTCAGGATAGAAAACCATTCTGCTTCAGGGAAAAAAATTACACTGGTATTCAATTTAATGAGATACAATCTACATTTTTCAGCTTTATTGAGGTATAGTTAACAACATTTAAAGCATACATACAACATATAAGACATTTAAAGTATACATCATGATGATTGATATATGTATACATTGTGAAAGGATTTCTAGTTAACTAATACATCCAAAGAAATATAATCTACATTCTAAAGTATAAACCTACATTTGCCTTCAATTCTCTGTAGAACTTTTAGGAAGATGCCAACTTTTTTTCTTAATTCTCCTTCCTAGAAAAGTATAAGATCAGATCATACTATATATCTCTGAGCAGATGTCTAACGGCCGCTTGGTTAATGAGAACTTTTACCCTGTATACCAACTACCCTTAGGGGGAAAAAGCCACACACTACAAGTCCACTAGCAAAACAAAAACAAAAACAAAAACAAGAAAGTCAAGGTCTCATTAATTAATTTTAAACTTATTGTTGGTTTAAAGGATTAGAATTTGACAGCTCAAAACTATTTAACTTGTGAAAAAAAAGTTAGTGCTCCTTTTTGATGAATAATAATGGATCTTTGTTCACCTGACTATTCTCTACAAAGGCAAATTTTTTAAAAATCATATCTCAAAAATAGTGTTTGATGGTCAAGTAGATGAAAGTGAATTCCCAACTTCAAACAAGTTCAGATTCACGTGTTCTTGAAGAGTCATCTCTTCATATCCTTATTTTTTGATGTTAAGATTTTTAGCAGTATGCCAACTGATTCATCATATCAATCAATCAATCAATCAGTCATATACTTAGATCACATTCTCTAGTAACAACAGGACTGGATCACCAAAATAAACAGGAGCTTCAAAGCATCCAATTCAGCCAGGGTCACCTGTGCTAACTTAACCAAAATCAAAAGTAGCCCCATGTGTGAAGAGAGAGAGAGAGAGAGACACTAACATAATATGGTCTGTTTATATCAGTTATATTCTTCATTTGAACTCTGGATGTTTCATCAAACTAGATGGCCAACTTGAAGACTGCAACGCTTTTCTGTAACATGTAAAGTGGGCTTATAAACAAAAAAATACATTTTTTCATCAAGGATTTGCATTTTCTTTTTGAGGTGCATCTTTCTCATACTGTAGCTTACTAAGGGTAGTAGGCAGAATAAAGACTCCCGAGAAATCTATGTCCTAATTCCCAGAATCTGTGAGTATGTAAGTTACATGGCAAAGGAGAATTAAGATTGCAAATAAAATTACAGCTGCTAATAAGCTGACCTTCTGACAGGGAGAGAATCCTGGACTATCCAGATTGGCCTGATGTAATCACAAAGTTCCTTAAAAGTGGAACAGGGAATTAGGAGAGAGAATCAGAGTTGGCAGTGTGAGAAAACCTCGCCTGATTGAGGAGTGGGGCCATGAGCCAAGGAAAACGGGCAGTCTCTAGAACTGCAAAAGGCAAGGGAATAGATTCTCCCATAGAACCTGCAGAAAGGAATACATACATTCTAACACCTGTCAACACCCCCAGACAGGCCTTCTGACCTACAGAGCTATAAAATATTAAGTTTGTGCAGTTACAAGCCACTAAGTTTGTGATAATTTGTTACAGCAGCCAAGCAAACTAATGCACTGAGGAACATTAATTTTTTTCAATAATTTTAATTTTTTCCTTAATAAAAAAAAGTTAAAATTTTCAGACTTTTCTTAAAACATTGTATATTTCTTCATTCATTTATTTTCAGGAGGTAATCCACAGCAGCCAGGTCGACATTTCAAAAGGCAGCCAGGAAATGGAAAGAAATGAACAAGAAGCTTCCAAAACACCCAAAAGTGATGTTCTTGGAACAGAAATGGTAACTACTTAGAAAGACAATACTTTCCAAACAGATTACAAAGCTTTGTGAAAATTCTGACCTCGTTGTAAGCAATTGCTTTTAATGTCCTTTATGAGATTAATATCAATACATATCAGTGTCTATTTCCACACTTTGGAACTGACATTCTTTGAAAAATAAAATGAGCACCCTAAAAATATGAGTGCACTTTAGATGTTAATTCATATATATTCTGTTATAACGTGAGCCCATGCATTAAAATAAGGGATAGAAATTTAATTAGCATCTCTCAATGTTCACTGAGGTTTTGAAAGAAAATCACTGTGAAATGAAGAATATATGTACAGTACTAAAATAACTGACTTCTTAAAAACAATTATTTATTTAAAATTATCTTTAAACATAGGCCTCTCATCTTAAAAAACACACTGAGGAAATAAGCCAAGCTTCTCAGTTCCATCAGTATGTTCAAGAAACAGGTGAGACTCTGTTATTATTTGACCCCCATATACCTTTATCCCACTGATGTGTCTGTGTTTGAATGGAAGCCTTCCAAAGCATAATCCCTCCCACTGAGTACATTTAGTGACTATGACTCATGGTCCCAAAGGGGACAGAGTAGTATTTCTATATATAATTAGGTTCTGCATGTGGTAGTAGATTCAATAAGCTTCTAAAATAGTTCACTGCCCATCAGCCTTATGAATTCATCCTAAAAGCCTAGAAGGTGATACGCCAGCCACCTCTGAATTGCTTTTTGCCTCGGGGACCTAGAATAAAACTTAATGTTCATCAAGCTCCCTGAGAACAGAAATGTTATCTGGATGGTATTACTTTTAATAACAGATTTAAACACTTCTAAATTCAGTTTTGCAACTTACAGATATGAGATTAAACTACAGACAAATCTGTGTGAGTTTGCATAAGACCCATGCAGGTTGTCTTGCCTACAAAAGGGGAATGAAAAGTTTTGTTGCCTTGAAGAGCTAAAAGGGAAGATTTAAGCCAATTGTGACCCAATCATTACTTGGCTCTAACTACTTTGGCTTTATTTTGGTTTTCCTAATGGAAGTAGGTCTTCCTTTTCTGTTCTTCTGCTGTTCTTTTCTTATTTTATAGCTTTTATTTTTTCCTAAGCATGAAAGTAAAACATGCTTATAGAACACTTGAAATATATATACAATTAAAATAAACAACAGTTCCATTACTTATGAATTCCCATCCAGAGACAACCACCACCACTGTTCTTCCTATATTTCTTGACATATACTAACTTACAGAATGAAAGAGTGCCATATGTACCTTGAACCTTTTTTATTTAACACATATTGTGAGAAGCTTCCTACAGCATTGCAATTTCCTTCTCAAATATCACGTTTATTTGTTATATCACATCCCTGGTATTCTTTTCTGTTTGTAGTCATTGATACACCTGAGGATGAAGAGATTCCGAAGGTTTCAACTAAGTTTTTAAAAGAGCAATTTGAAAAGTCTGCCCAGGAAAAGGTCCTTTATTCTGACAAAGAGATGACCCCAGCCAAGCAGATTAAAGTAAGACAATTTCTCTACATAGAAATATGTTAAGTGTAAAAACCAGATGTAAATGCATAGCATTTTCAAATTATTGAATGTTTGATGTGGTTTTTCAACTAAATCCTGAGCCAGTACTCTTCTGTTCCAAAAGGAGGATATTATTCTACATGAGAAAAGCAGTAGAGTTAAAACTTTCCTCACTAGAAAAAAAAAATGGAAAAATTATATGGGCTCTAAAATTTAATAACTAGCATTAGATAAAATAATAAAGTCAATTTTAAATGTCAGATACTCTGCTTAAAATTCCAAGGAAAACAAAACAACCCTCAAAAGTACTTTAAGACTTTTATTGTTTCCCTCTAGATTACTCAGCATAGCATATTAAGCAAAGGAGGAAGAATAATCAAGATTATGTGTAAATGTTAAAATACTGAGCTGCTGATGTATCGAATGGGGAATATAACTCTGAAAGTGCAATGAATTATAAGAAATATAGTAACCTAAGTAGGTCTCTCAAAGGAGTCTGTCACCTGTTGTTTCCAATGGAGATATCGTAGCAGGTGGACAGGTGAGGGGCAGTGCCTAGGTAGTCTTCACTACACCTGTTTTTATAAGATTTGACTTTCTTTCCCTTAAAGATCGGAACTGAATATGAAGAGACTTTAAAACCATCATCAGTTGTGAGTACCTCTTCCACTTCCTGCATGTCGACCCTCCAGAGGAAGGAAACATCAACCACAAAAAACAGTGACCACAGTGCCACTTCCTCAACTCTGGTACAAGTTAATGCCACCGCTATGGGAAAGGCAGAAGAATTTCCTCCTCCCTCACCTGATATATTTCAAACTCCAATAGATGTGACAGCATTTTCCCAGTCCCCTGAATTCCCCAACTCTCCTAGAATACCACCAGTACCCAAAGAATTATATACTAAGCAAAGAAATTTGTACGAATTAAACCGTTTATATAAACACATGCATCCTGAGTTAAGAAAAAACTTAGAAAAAGATTATATCAGTGAGGTTTCTGAAATTGTCTCTAGTCAAGTGAACCCAGGGAGCTCAGTTTCAGCAGATGTGCAACAAGCCCGGTATGTTTTTGAAAATACGAATGACAGTTCTCAAAAAGCTCTGAACTCAGAAAGAGAACACTTGGAGTGGGATGAAATTCTGAAGGGGGAGGTGCAGTCCATGAGATGGATCTTTGAGAATCAGCCTTTAGATTCCATCAACAATGGCTCTCCAGATGAAGATAACATCAACAAGGGCATTGCTAATCAAGAAATTATTGCTGGTGGTGATGTGAAATATACAACATGGATGTTTGAAACCCAACCCATAGATACACTGGGGGATAATTCTTCTGGCACTGAAGAAAATGCTGAGAAAATTCCTGAGCTAGCCAGAGGAGATGTCTGCACAGCCCGGTGGATGTTTGAAACAAAGCCATTAGACTCAATGAATAACATGCATCAAGAAGAATCAGTGGTAACTGCCATAAAGGACATAACCGGTGGGGATGTCAAGACTGTGAGATATATGTTTGAAACTCAACATCTGGATCAGCTTGGACAGCTTCATTCAGTGGATGAAGTTCACCTGTTGCAACTCAGGTCTGAGCTCAAAGAAATTAAGGGAAATGTTAAGAGAAGTATAAAATATTTTGAAACTCAACCACTATATGTTATTAGAGATGGTTTAGGTCAAATGCTAGAAATTAAAACTGTTCACAGAGAAGATGTTGAAAAGGGAGATGTGAGAACAGCACATTGGATGTTTGAAACACTGCCCTTGGACACAATTAACAAGGATATCATGGAAATTAAAGTTGTCCGAGGAATATCCATGGAAGAAAATGTCAAAGGTGGGGTGAGTAGGGCAAAGTGGCTATTTGAAACTCAACCTTTGGAGAAAATCAAAGAAGAGTCAGAAGAGGTCATCATTGAAAAGGAAACAATAATAGGTACAGATGTCTCCAGAAAGTGTTGGATGTTTGAAACGCAGCCATTAGACATTCTAAAAGAAGTTCCTGATGCAGATCCTCAAAGATCTGAAGAGATAATAGGGGGTGATGTACAAACTACTAAGCATCTATTTGAAACACTTCCAATAGAGGCTTTAAAAGATAGCCCCGATGTAGGAAAACTTCAAAAAATTACTGCCTCCGAAGAAGAAAAGGGGGATGTTAGACACCAAAAATGGATTTTCGAAACCCAACCTCTGGAAGACATTAGAGAAGATAAAAAAGAGTACATACAAACAGTGAAACTTGAAGAAATTGACAGAGGAAATGTAAAGAATTACACACATATCTTTGAATCAAACAATTTAATTAAATTTGATGCATCACATAAAATAGAGGTGGAAGGAGTCACAAGAGGTGCCGTAGAGTTAAACAAATCACTCTTTGAAACAACACCACTATATGCCATTCAAGATCACCTTGGAAAATATCATCAAGTCAAGACAGTCCAACAAGAAGAAATCCTAAGAGGTGATGTAAGAAGTTGTAGGTGGCTTTTTGAAACAAGGCCCATTGACCAGTTTGATGAAAGCATTCATAAATTCCAGATAATTAGAGGAATATCTGCTCAAGAAATACAGGCCGGAAATGTGAAATCTGCTAAATGGCTATTTGAAACCCAACCTCTTGATTCGATTAAATATTTTAGTAATATGGAAGAAGTAGAAGGTAAAACTGAACAAGCAACAGATATTGTTAAAGGGGATGTCAAAACTTGTAGGTGGCTTTTTGAAACCCAACCAATGGAGTCTCTCTATGAAAAAGTTTCATTAATGACTGGCAGTGAAGAAATTCATAAGGGAGATGTCAAAGCCTGTACCTGGCTCTTTGAAACTAAGCCACTTGATACCATAAAAGATGCCTCCGAAGCAACAGTCAAATTGCAAACTGTAAAACAGGAAGAGATCCAAGGTGGGGATGTTCGTACAGCATGTTTTCTTTTTGAGACAGAAAATTTAGACAGCATACAAGGAGAAGAAGGAAAAGAAATCAAGGCCATAGAGATGGATATCCAAGCTGGGGATGTCTCCAGCATGAGGCATAAATTTGAAAATCAAGCTTTAGATTCTATAAGTTCCAGTTCAGAAGAAGTTTTGAAAAAGATCAAAGCCCTAAAGACTGAAGATATTCAGAAAGGCAATGTTTTAAATTGTAGGTGGCTTTTTGAAAACCAACCAATTGATATGATAAAAGAGAGCCAAGAAGGTGATGAATTAGTTAAGACAGTGACAGACATACAAGGTGGGGATGTAAGAAAGGGGTGCTTTATTTTTGAGACTTTTTCTTTAGATGAGATTAAAGAAGAATCTGACTGTATCAGCCCCAAGAAAACAATTACTGAAGAAGTAATGAAGGGTGACGTAAAAAGCTACAGAATGCTCTTTGAAACCCAGCCACTCTACGCAATTCAAGACCGAGAAGGGTATTATCATGAAGTGACAACAGTTAAAAAGGAAGAGATAATTCATGGAGACGTACGAGGAACTAGGTGGCTTTTTGAAACAAAACCACTAGACTCAATTAATCAGTCAGAGACTGTGTATGTTATTAAATCTGTCACACAGGAAGACATTCAGAAGGGAGATGTTAGTTCTGTCAGATACAGATTTGAAACCCAGCCACTGGATCAGATTTCAGAAGAATCACGTGATGCTATGCCCACTGTGGACTATATTCAAGGTGGGGATGTAAAGACAAGTAAACAATTTTTTGAGTCTGAAAATTGTGGTAAGAATACTTATGTAAGAACAGTAAGTGTCAATGAAATACAGAAGGGCAATGTTAAGACATCTACTTGGCTATTTGAAACCCACACCATAGATGAGCTGAGAGGAGAAGGGTCGGAATATGACAATATCAAAACAGTCACCCAGGAAGATATGCAGAAAGGTGATGTGAAGCAGGCAGTATGGCTTTTTGAAAATCGAACTTTGGATTCTATTAAGGAAGCAGATGAAAGCACCACAAAAATCATCAAGGAGGAAATCCCTCCTTCTGATGTCAAGACAACTACATGGCTCTTTGAAACTACACCCCTTCATGAATTTAATGGAAATAGAGTAGAGAAGGTAGAAATTATTGGCAAGAGCATTAAGGAAACGTTAGAAGAACTCTACTCTCAAAAAGTTATTGAGGCTCCTGGAATCATCATCGAAGCTGATGAAGTTGGGGATGTTCGAATGGCAAAATACAAGCTAATGAATCAAGCATTTCCTCAGATACAGAAAGAAGAAATTATCAGGGTTGATCTCAGAAATATAATGGCGAACCTGCTTTCCAAAAGAGACTGTACAAAAAGGGAGATTTGGGTTAGTGACGAAGAGAAGGGAAATGTTAATTTGACCAAAACTCAATTATTAAACAGATCGATGGAATTTCATGCTGAAAAAGAAGAAATAGTGAGTGGTGATGTACAACAAGCAATAAAAAACCTGTTCTCTGAGGAAAGATCTGTAAAGAAAGGCATTTTAATTCAGGAAGATGAAAGAGGAGATATTAATATGACTATCTATGGTCTTCTTCGTGAAAACGCTGGTGACACAGTTGAGCGTGAAGAAGTAATAGGGGGTGATGTAAAACGTACCATTCATAATTTGCTATCTTCTGTATCAAACAATAAGATATCTGAAAGGGCTAAAATCGATGCCTCTGAGAGGGGAAATGTTCAGTTTTTCACAACATGCATAGAAACTGGAGCTTTGGATTATCTTAAACAACTCCAGACGGGGTCAAGTGAGACACTGACAGCTAGGAAACAAGAAAGCGAGGAAGAAATAATTGGTGGTGATGTGGAGGGGGCAAAGCTGTTACTAAAGAAAAGGCAGTCTCAGGTTGAACGTACTGTTAACGAAACTGACATCATCCCAGGAGATGTGCATAATACAGTTAAGGTTTTTATGACAGAGCCTCAGACTACATTTTGCAAGACACCCAAAGAAGAAATTATAAAAGGTGATTTGAAATCAACCCTAAACTCCCTCAGCCAGGCCATAAATCAGAAAACAGTGGCGAAAACAGAAGAAGTTATAAAAGGTGACATGCTGGCCACACTCAAGTCACTTAAGGAAGCAAACCACCAATGGAAAGAATCTAAACAGCCCAATGCCATCCCTGGTGATATTGACAAAGCTATTGAATGCCTTGAAAAGACCACAAACACACGAACAGAAATCCTGAAAAAGGAACTTATCCGAGATGACCTTGAAATATCATTAAGGAATCTGAAAGAAGCCCAGAGAGCTTTCAAAGAGGTGGATAAAAGAGGTGTAATGAAAGAAGATGTGAAAGGGGTGATGGGAAGGTCCTCAGAAGAGAAGAAAACAAAGATTCATCCAGTGGCTGTCCAGAGGGACACAAAAAGTGTTCTTCAGCCAAGACCAGGACCATTTGAACCAGCAGCCAGGTGGCAAGGGGGAGCAGATGTTCCCAAACAAACTACAGGCAAATCTTATCATGGGAATTTAATAGAAGAAAGAACTGAAGCTACTCTCCCTAAAGCCCCCAAAGGCACTGTAAAGATTGTCATAGGCCGTGAACAAAACAATGATGCTCTGGAGAAAAGCCTGAGAAAACTATCTAATTCACACCAGAAAGCTATTAACAATGTGTTGGAATCAGGGGACAAAATGGGTGTCTGGACTGATACCACAACAGAGCAGCATCTTAGTGATGAACATGTGAGCAGACAATTGACTTCAACTGTGTCAGTGAAGGAAAATCTAAAAACTAAGGAATCAGAAACTGTGAGAGAACAGAAGAATGCTATCTTTAACTCCACTAAATCTATCGATAAAACAGTGGGAAGGCAACAGACTCAAACTGGTAAACTGAGGGATGACCACCAGAAGACTGAATCTTTCTCTGTAAAGAGTCCTAAAATTACCAAAAACACTAAAATACCAACAGATAAACAAAGCCCTAAGGCCAGTCCAACCCAGGGTCTGGTCAATATGACAGTCAGGGAGACCTGTGAAGCTTCAGAGGACTTTCAGAAGCAAACTTTGTTAAAGCAAGAACTACAGTGTTCTAATAAAGATATAAAGAAAAAGAACATGAACCCTCAACCGACTTTGCCTAGAGATCAAGACATACCAAATATAACAGAAGTGAAAGTCTCCCCAAAAAGCCACAGTAAATTTAAGGCAACTGACAAAAAACAGGCTGATGTTCATCTGAAGAGCCAGGACTTTCTAATGAAGACAAATACTTCCACAGACTTAAAAATGGCAATGGAAATGTCCTTTAATTCAATCAACCTTAACCCTGAAAATAATGTAAAAGAAAGCGAGTGCTCTCTCCCACCTCCATCTCCACCTCCTCTGCCACCTTCCAACGCATCATCTGAAATCGAATTTCCTCTTCCTCCTCCACCTCCGTTAGTGATGTTGCCTGAAAAAAATGCCCCAGAAGTGGTAAAGGCTGAATTTGAAAGTTTCCCGGGCCTCCCTCTTCCTCCACCACCAGAAGATGATAAATCTGAAGGAGAATGTCTATCAGTTTTTCCACCACCTCCCCTTCCTCCAACTCCATCTCTTAAACCAGCGCATCTCCTTTCCTCCTCTGTTCAAGAAAAGCATAGGGGAACATTCATACAATATTCCCAAGAAGCCTCAAGCTCTCAGCAAACTCATTCTCAGGCTAAAGTCCTAACAGGAAAATCAGGAGTACTTTTGCCACCTCCCACACTCCCCAAACCCAAATTTCCCAAACAGATAGAAGGTAAAAAGAATTGCAGTTCCCCAAAAGTTGAATTGGAAAATTCCCTGCCAGATATGGAATATAAAATTACTCCCTCAAAGGATCAGAAAAGAGTAATAATGGCAACTAGCAGTGAACACACAGAGATGAAGCAGAACATACCTAGAAGAAGTCTTGATGAAAGAAAACAATTATCTATGGACTCTATGAGGTCTCTCTCCCAGATGGTTCCAGAAACTTCACTACCCAAGGCAAAAACAATGGCACCTCTTATAAAATCTCATTCATTCTCAGCATGTTCAGGAAAACAAAGTCCAAAACCTTATATGAGAAAATTTAAGACACCTTTAATGATTGCTGAAGAAAAGTACAGACAACAAAGAGAAGAGCTTGAAAAACAGAAACATGAGCGTTCTTGCTACAACATAGTCAAAACAGAAAGCCCAAATCAAAACATGTCAGAGTTGCAAAAGGAAGTACTGTTACAAAAAACAAATGAGGAGGCTCCTCTACCTGGAATGGATTCAGGGGTCACTTTGGTTCAACCCAGCCCAAACTCTCAAAGTCATTCTCAAGTACTAAGAGTGTGTACTGACAACCAGCTTTCCACAACACCAGTGAGGACAGTCACCACCAAGGGGATCCAACATGTTCTAGCAGCCTCAGAAGACAAAGCTACCACAGAAAAGGAAGTTTTACAGAACTCAAGGGACATGTTACAATCTATATCAGCTTCTGAAATTAAACAGAAGCACCAGGAGTGTAGTACACAAGAAACACAACAGAAGTATTTGGAGGAGTTGCACTTGCCCCAAAGAAAACCAGTTTCCCCAAGTTTCAAAGTTAAAACTTTCAAGCTTCCAACCACAGATCACAAATCAAATGAAACAGACCACATCTATGAAAGCCGTAAAAAGCAATCTGGTGTTGATGTTCAAACCATTAGCAAACAACAGTACCAGAAAACCGAGAAAACTGAAGCAGGCACTGAATATAGTAATAAGCAATCTGTAGCTGAAAAATATTATCAATTACCTGAGAAGGAGAAAAGAGTAACAATAAAACTGCCTGCAGAACCCCCAGGGAAAAGCCATGAAAGTAACCTCAATATAGTTCCTGAGAAGCAAAGAGAATTTAGAGATTTGGAGAGTGGGAAACCTCAAGGAAGTGAAAGAACAAATCAGGAACCATCAACGATTGGTCCAAAGGAAGAGAGACTAATAGTTGAAAGAAAACAAGAACATCTGAATAAATCAGCACAGGAGGTAGTCAAGCAAAAGGTTACTGATGTACATCTTGATTCACACACGCAGAATTTTCAGCAAACACAAATACAGACTTGTGAAAGTCAAGTTGAACATAAAAAATTGCCCCCGCCATATAATAATCTGCAGGAAGAAAAATGTCTTGGAGTCAAGGGCATACAACAGAAACAAGTCTTTTCTAATACTAAAGATTCAAAGCAAGAGATTACACAGAACAAATCTTTATTTTCCTCTCTGAAAGAATCCCAGGAGGATGATGGAAAATGTACTATAAATATATTGGAATTCTTGAGAAAACGTGAAGAACTACAACAGATTTTGTCTAGGATAAAACAGTTTGAAGTGGAGCCAGATAAAAATGGCCTTAAAACATTTCAGACACTGCTAAATATTATTCCAGGATGGCTATTAAGTGAAGAAAAAAGACAATATGGTGTTCGCATTGCTATGGAGAATAACATAGAAAAAATCAAAGAAGAAATAACGCATATTAAGACTCAAGCAGAGGATATGCTTGTGTCCTGTGAGAATGTAATTCAAACAGCCATGATATCCTCCGAAGCAGAAAAGCAGAGAAACAAACCCACTAGCCTTACTGAAACATTCTCTAAAATGTCTAACGTTAGTGAACAGCAAGAAAATACAATCGTAGAAAAAACAAAGCACCGCCAAGTAGCAACTCATCATGAAGCAACTGCTCACAATCATGTGAAAAGCCATCACGAAATTAAACTGGATGACAGCAAGATCTCTCCTCCCTCCTTGAAAACACGCCCACCATCACCAACTTTTATAACAATTGAGTCTACTGCCCGGCGACCAGAAACCTCTGCTAAGGACCAGCTCTCTCAGTCCCCTAAAAAAGACACTTTTGCTGAACCATCACCGAGAAGTCCCGTGTCACAAACATCCAGAGTTGGTGCAGCAAACGCTTCCCTTTCTCCACCCAGGAGTCGCTCTGAGCAGCTTGTCAAACTCAAAGACACCACTGCAAAGTTAGCCAGAGGGGCCGCCCCGTGTCCACCGGTGACCCCAGTTCCGATAGTAGAGAAAAGGTCTGAGATCATCACGTCTCCTGCAACACTCCGTCGTCAAATTAAGATAGAAACTCGCGGTAGGGACTCCCCACCCACAATCACCATACCTATTAGTGTAAATCATGTAGACGGTGGCTCCTTCAGAGGATCCATGGAAGCTCAAGAGGGAGTTAGGCAAGTAGAGAAAAGGGCGACTTACGTTCACAAAGACGCAGTGAATTCCGCGCAGCGCCTGGTGCCGGACACGGAGAGTTTTGACTCGGTGGAGATCATCCGCACGGTGGAAGGGCCTCGACGCACAGAGCGCACGCAGAGGTATGAAGCCGCCAACCGAACTGTCCAAACGGCTGAGAATTTCCTGAGTGACCACGAAAATGAAATAAACAGATGGTTCAGGGAATTTGAGGCTGACCCAGTTTTTGAAGCAAAGTCAAACAGAGGAGTTTATACAAATGGAGAAGCAGACCATAACATTAAACAAGAAAGCTGTTCGTTTTGTGAGGAGGAATTTGGATTGAGATACCTAGAAAACACCAGTTTTCCAGGCTTTTCTTGCAGTCGTCCTAGAGAGCTGCAAGAAAAAATTCCTGTGAAGCAGCCCAGCGTCCACTCTGAAACAAGGTCTGTGAGTGAACATTTCTCAGGTGTGGATGCGTTTGAGGATCAAGGTATTGGGTCGACGATGACGACGGTCTCTTCGTCACATAGCTCAGAAGCTGGCAAATCTGGCTTTGACTTCAAGCATGCCCCACCAACCTATGAAGATGTCATCGCTGGCCACAGTTTAGATATTTCTGATTCACCTACAGAGCTCAGGAGGAATTTTCAAAAGGCGTGGCAGGAGAGTGAAAGCGTTTTTAAAAGCCTGGGATTTGAAACTTCGGATGCTTCTACCACTGAGATGAGAACCACCTTCCAAGAGGAATCAGCCTTTATAAGCGGTAACCGAGCTTGCGCAGTGTGCAGATTAACCCATTTAAAGGCACACGGTCTATAGCTAGGATGATTTGCGGTTCAAAGGGTGTTTGAAAGTAACTGAAAACTAACAGCTTTCCCTGGCTGAGGATATCCTTCTCTTTACAATGCTTGCTCTTACTACTTTCTTTTTACAAAAGCATCTAATACAGGATTCATCTGCACTGTGTGAGAATAACAAATGATATTATATAGGTTATTGAGACCTGTATTTGTCAAGGTAAATAAGACTTTGGATAAAGCAGCAGATATAATAATTGTTAATGTAATAGTATTAATAATTGTATCTAAGTGTATATTTAATAATGGCACACCCATAACACATTATTAATATTTTTATTAAAAGTTAATGTTTTATCCACTTGCTTAAGACAATATTAGATAATATCTATTGACCTACTATTGACATATTTTTAACTGCCAGACTTAAGTGGTGTTTGCATTTGAGTTCAATACAGCCTGGTAATAATCCAACAAACAATTTACACCCTTCGTATGTTCTTCAATGATTTTTATTGCGTAATATCTTTGACAAAAGTATAAGTATGGAGTTAGACCTTTTGTGTATTTAATTACTGTTACTAAGTTGGATGGAGTTAGCGTTCTCTAATGTCACTAGTTTTTTCTATAACTAATTTTTTTCACCTTTCTTAAGCTCCAAATGAGAGCTCAACTGGCCTCATTCACAGATGAATATGGACAATACATTTAAAAAATTTGATTATATATTTAGAGGGAGATTCAAAACACATGAACTGAGTATTTTTTAACATCAGAGAACAGTTTTTTTCTTTATATTTCCCTACTTTTTATAATTAATGAGGCTTTACAATAAAAGGATTTGACATAATTAATGTGTACCATTAGAGTAGTCCATTCTTCTAAACAGATTGAAAGAAATATCAAGCTCAAAAATAAAAACTACTGAAACTAATATTTTCTCCTCTATCGCATTTGCAACATATGTGTCTAGTTTGTCAGATTAATATGATTTCTCAATGTGCTTGCTTCTGGCATAATCAAGCAAAGCTGTCTAATTAATTTCAAATGCGCAGTTTCTGTTAAGTTGGCTAAAATCATATAGAAAATACAAAAACCAAAAACACCCAGTGTTAAATATAGAAATATGTGTCCTACTAGAACGAATAAACAAAGGAGATCACTTAGTAGCTCAAATCAAGCATCGAAGCCCTAAAGTACATCCTTATTTATAAAAAGAACCCTGAGCATATATGCTTTTATATGTAACTAATATGAAAGCTTAGTTCGTTAGTCTCAGTGGATTGTAGTGAGGATCAAAACAATACTGAGGTAAAAAGCTTTCTGTCCGTTTCGAACCACTATCTAAGCACTGGCTAGCGATATAACTCACCTGAGCCCAGCAGCCTGGGCCTGTGGGTGCTGTAGAGCAAGGGAAGAGTTAGGAAAAGTGTAAAAGGCAAACATGAGCATCCAAAAGCCCTAAAATCTAAAGCCATTTAGACTGAGGAGAAATGACCTGAGCATCTCAATGTATTCAGGAGTCTCACGTATTAAAGTTAAGAAATGATGTCACAGAGTCAACACTAAGTCATCACGGAAATATTTAAATAAATACAATATCTTCAGCTTTAAAATATATGTAGGTACTCTGGAAAAATCATTCCAGAATGCCTTAAAAAGTGAAAACTTTGGCTCTGGATTGTACCAGAACCCCAAATCTGATGGTAGGCCTATGTCCAGAAAAGCAAGATGAGGACAACAGTCTTAGAGTTTTTACTGTAACTGCATGGCCAGTCAATGTGCTGTGGTTTGGTTTGGCTTGAAGTGTGATTGAAGATAATATCTTGTAAACTTTTGTAAATTTTTATTTTTAGAAGCCGCTACTCCAAGACAAGGAAATATGTATACTTTGTCAAAAGACTGTTTATCCAATGGAGTGCCTAGTAGCAGACAAGCAGAGTTTTCATAAGTCCTGCTTCCGATGCCACCACTGCAACAGTAAACTGAGGTAAAATGTTGTGAGGTCTGTGGCAAAATCTTGGAGGAGTCTGCAATGTACACATGTCTCTAGAAGATACAAATTTGTCTAGATCTTGTTGCCATCAGCTAAAACAGCGATAAAGGGGGATGTGGTCAGGTTCTGTTATGTTTTTCTCAGGCTAGCCATGACCTGTTTCCTATTGACATTTTGCTTTCCTGATCAAATCCAGAAGGGTCCCTTTTGTCCAAACTTGGAGAGCACAGAGATAAGAAAAATCAAGAAATGCTGTGCAAATCAGGATTTTTAAGTTATTAGTTTGGTCTAAAGTCTAGATTCTACTTTCAACCTTATTTTAAGTAAGCCCAATGTGGGACTTGAACTCAAGACCCTGAGATCAAGAATTAGCATGCTCTACAGCCTGAGCCAGCCAGGCACCCCTAAAATCTAGGTTTTAGATAAAAAGTCAGCAAACTTTTTCTGTAAAGGACCAGGTAGTAACTATTTTTGACTTTATAGGCCATACTATTTCCGTCACTAAACTTTCCAATTGAGTGCAAAAGCATCCACAGATAACTAAACAAAAAAGTGTGGCTATAAACTGATGGGCCCAACTGTATTCCAATAAAACTTCATATACAAAATCAGGTGGCGGGCTGGAGTTTACCTAAGGTCTGGGTGTTCCATCTAGGTAAAAAAAAGAATCATAATTTAGAGTATTGTCAGTTTCAGGTAAGATATATTGCCCCCCCCCCCCCCCGGCTCTGGTGCAACAGAAGCACCATATTAATACAGTTACAAATGAATTTTAATGAATGTGGCTATAATCTGAGATGCGGAAATTGTAATTATTTTGCTAAAGCCAATGTGTATCAGGCTATATCTTCTTTGGCTTTAATTTACGGTGTCAAATACCCCTTATTGCAACATGTTTTTTCTTTGGTTTCCATGACACCAGAGTATAATGGTTTCCTCCCACCTCCTGGGTATTCCTTCTCAGACTCCTATGTGGGTGACTCTCTGTCCATTATTGAAATGTTAGAGTCCCTTAGAATTCTGTTATGGCCATTTATTCTTCTCACTGTTTATATTCTATGTATATATATATGTTATTACATCCACTCCCATGACTTGAATCATCATCCAAGTGGAATAACTCTGAAATCTGTACTAATAGCCCAGTTCTGTCCTCTATCGGATGCTTATATCTTAATTACTAATATTTATCTCCAATTACATTTCTCGTAAGTATACTAAATTCAGTATGCCCCATTATCTTCTCTCTACCAAAATTCCTTCCTTGACTTCGTGATCTGTATGTTACTCTCTTCAATAAATAACATTGACTCAATGATGGAGACATGGAGTTACCTTTGACTCCTTCCTCTTCTTCATTTCCTGTGTCCGAGCAAAGACCAAGTCCTATAATCAAGATCCCATAAATGTCTCATGAGCTGTACGCTTTTCTCCATCCGCACGGAGCAGGCATCCTCCCACCTGTACTAATGCAACGGTCTTTCTAGCAAGTTAGTCTCCCTTGCGTCCACTGTCTCTTGCTTCCATCACCACCACCACCAACTTGTCCCGGTGCCATGCTCCATGCTGTAGTGAAAATGATCTTTCTAAAATGTAAATCTGAGGTCACTTCTGTGTTTAAAACATAATGGTTTCCTCTATCAACATCAAATTAGCATCTTACTACGGATTAACAGGCAACGTAGAATCTTGCCCCAGCTCCTTTCCCAGTATCCCTTCCTCCCATTGCGTGTTACTTTTCACGAAGACTTTCAGGTCCTTAAAATCATTATCTTTCTCCGTCATATCTAGCTGGTTCCAGGAGTGCTGGTTTGCACTCCTTGTAGGAGTTTTCCTGTGCCTCTCCTCCAGCTCTCCACCAGGCTAATAGGCACTCATTCTCCAGACCTCAACTGAGACTTCATGTCTTTAAAGAAGCCTGCTTTGAGCCCCACATAGGGATCAGGTGTCCCTCCTAAGTGCTCCCAGAGCATCCCCTGCGCTTGCCCCATTCTTAACACACTCTAATGTAATTGGTTTCCAGCTGTAGGAAATGTGTTTATGCTTGACTGTCAACACCTAGTAAAGGCTGACATCTAGTAAGGACTTGAAAGTATTTTATGACTGATATTTTTTAAAAATCATTGTACAAAAAGCCACAAATATAGAAAAACAAAGCTAAAGTATGGTTTAATGAATGATTATAAAGTGAACACTTTGTAACCTGTACCAAGTTCAAGAAATAAACATTGCCAACAGTTTCAGAAGCTCCTTCCATGTGCCCCACCCAAACACTCTCTGAGTGAACAGTATTCTTTTTCATCGTTGCTTCCTTACATTTTTATAGTTTTTTAAATCCAAATATACTCTCCTAGATACTAGTTTTGCTCAGTTTTTTAAACTTTGACATTTCTTTTAAGTCTTTTAAAAAGGTTTCTTTCCATTTCTTTCATTCCTTGCAATTTATTTGTGAAGAGCCCAAGATATCTGACCTGTAGAATTTTCCACAGTCTGGATTTGCTGATTGCACTCTAGTGGTGCCGTTCACATACTCCCTTCTCCCCTGCATTTCCAACAAACTGTCAGCTGAATCTAGATTTGATACCTTTTGCTGGAACATACGGAGTGTTGGCAAGGAGAGTAAGCACATAGTCTCTGATTTTGTGATCATAGCCGATATTGAAGCTTAACACCCATATCCATTAATTGATGTTTGCAAAATGTTGATATTCTCATTTTATTCTTTCTTTTTCATTATTAGTTGGAATACTTTTACAGAAGATGCTTCCCCTCATCTCCTATTTGGTTACTTGTTGGTACAGTTGGTAGGGGAAAGGCAGAATACATGCGTAACTTTTTCCCTTTATTTACCTCGTTTGCCAATGTATCAGTTATCCATTTAACAATGTAACGAAATGATTCCTTATCCCCTAGAGGTAACCAATTTTAAAATATTTGTAATATCTTTATAAACTCATAGATTTACATGTGTTTGATTGGTTTCAATCTGATGCAGTTATTATTATTACTGAAGCTCAAATTATTCTCTCCTTGGTCTCTTCAGGTTGTTTCCTGAGTCCTTTAGGCAAGATCTAAGTAATCTTTGATAGTTTCCTCATTACCTGATAGAACTAGATGTTCCATGCTCATTTGGTACATTTACTTCCCCTGGACCTGGAATCAGTCATTTCCCTAAACCCTGGTTTCTTTACATGAGAAATGGCATTTCAAGACTACAATCTCCATGCTCTTTTCTACTGAGTTGGTCACTATTTTGAAGCTCTCTTAGTGTTACGAGCTAGCAAATATTTATATGTAAAGGAAAAATATATCACGAATTTGTAAGAATATTTCCAAATTGAATTCAAAACTGAATTTCTTGTGCCTTAGCCTCTTCTCTATTCCATGTGTGTCTCCTTGCTTTCACCTCAGGACTTCTGGTCCTCAAAGACAAAGGAGATGACAGAATTAGAATATCCCATATTCATTTGAACAACAATTTTGGAATAGCAAAACTATCAGCACCCTAATTTGATTATGAAACCTTTAAAAAATGGCATTTGCTCCCCACTCATGCACACCCCGTTTTTTAAGAACTGTGCTCTATCCTAGGTGTCATATGACACAGCCATCACGTGTCACACCATCTTGCCCCTTGTCCTCATCTCATCTTAGTTTATAGGTGACAATATAGAGAATACTTGCCACCCATCTTTATGTCACTCTTTCTGTATCCTTTCTGGTTACGCAAGCTTATTCTCCAGTACCTCCTTCAGAAAAGTCTGTTCTGTGATCTTGATAATGGAAAGTCAGTTTTGCTGAAAATAAAATCTTTGACTCACACTTTCTTTCATTGAATATCTTTTTTTTTAAAGATTTTTTTAATTTATTTATTTGACAGAGAGAGAGAGTGACAGAGGGAACACAATCAGGGGAAGTGGGAGAGGGAGAAGCAGGCCTCCTGCTGAGCAGGGAGCCCGATGCGGGGCTCCAGGCGGGGCTCCAGGCAGGGCTCGATGCAGGGCTCGATGCGGGGCTTGATCCCAGGACCCTGGGATCATGACCTGAGTGGAAGGCAGACACTTAATGACTGAGCCACCCCGGGCGCCCCTCTTTCATTGAATATCTTAAATGCATTACTCCATTTTCTTTTGGCATAAAGTGTTGCACATGACTGATGATCTAATTTTCTTTCCCTTGTAAATCATATGTTCTCTTTTTTTTCCTTTTTAGATAAATACAAAGGATCTTTTTTCTTTTTATTTAAAGTCCAAAAAAATAAAGATAAACTGCAGTAATATGGCTAGAGTAGTTCTTGATGTTAGTCATTGTGGGTCAACGGTATCAGTTGCCAAGTGTGCTCTTTCAGTACACAGTTTCCGACCTCTTTATACCAGGAAAGTTTCTTTAAATTATAGCTTTTTAGTATTTAACCTATTTTATTGCTTTATTTTCTACTTCAGGAACTCCTCTTATCCATGCATGGATATTTTGTGCCTATCTTTAATATTTGTCTTTCTCTCAAATCCTTCTCCTCTTCCGTTTCTGATTGTAAATTTTCATCTGTTTATTCCCCTATTTCTTCTTAAAATACTTTCTATTGTGTTTATTTGCTCTTATATTTCTTTTAGTTTAGTTTTTATCACTGACTTTTTTTTCTTTTACTTGTTTTTTTCCTGATTTCTAGCACCTCATTTATGACATTTTCTAATTATAATTCATGCTGTTCTTTCAAGTCTTTTTATCATGTTTTAATGTCTTTTAGCCCATTTTTAAAATTTTGATGTTGAGAACATGTTTCTCTAGCATGTTTTCATTGTCTGTAGGGATATTAAAAATGCTCTTTACTCTGTTTTTTCTTATAATAACTCTATATAATATTTGGCCTCGATACTTTTCTGTTGCTTATTTTTGTATGGCATTAGTTTTCCCAAATCTTAGAAGGAGGCAAAATTCAGGATGGTTTTCCCAAACTTCAAAGAGCTACCTCGGGTGCCTGGGTGGCTCAGTCGTTAAGCGTCTGCCTTCGGCTCAGGTCATGATCCCAGGGTCCTGGGATCGAGTCCCACATGGGGCTCCCTGCTCTGCGGGAAGCCTGCTTCTCCCTCTCCCACTCCCCCTGCTTGTGTTCCTGCTCTCGCTATGTCTCTCTCTGTCAAAAAAATAAATAAAATCTTAAAAAAAAAAAAAGAGCTACCTCTTCCAGTTTTCATATACTGTCCAAAAACCTATAATTGCTTGATTCCTGGGATTTCCTGCCTTGATTTCTCTCCCCCATGTTAGTCAGGACCTTCCTTTCTTTGCTGTCATCATTATCCAATTACAATTTGATTCCACTCCCATATTTTTTTGTCAGTGTGAAGTCTTGTCCTAAAAGGGGATCTCGATTGGTCAGCTTTGAGAGTTTGACTTATCTGTCCTCTTCAGATTTTCCTACCACAGGGCCCTTGCACTCACTGGCTAATGGAGAAGGTAAAATCCCTCCTCGTTTCAGCTACTATTCTCTGATTGGTGTGTGATACTTTCCAGGAAATAATGGATGGCTCTTTTGTGGTCTTATATTTTCTGGTCTTTCAGACACCTTCCTTGCTCCCTCTGCTATCACTTATACAGATGTTACTATAGCTGTTTGTTTGTTCTTTCCTCCTTGTGTTTTGGGGTTGGTGGGGATACTTTGTCACTTAATTTTGTTATAAATTTTATCCATGGGTTTAAGTTTTGTTATCTAATTGGTGTGCCTGTTAAAATTAAAATCAGTTTAGTCAAAGGCATCATTTTTTCATATCTCTCAATCTCCACATACAAACAGGCACACTATTTGTTAATCTCCCCAAAGAGGCCAAATAAACAATTGCATAGGCAAGCTTTCCAATTCATTCAAAATCTAGTTAACGAGGAAATTTAAATGGTTGATTTGTGTGTGTGTGTGTGTGTGTGTGTGCTATCCAGGATTTATTGAAAATTGTGGCCCCTCACATAAATCACTGAATTAGCAGAGATTTAGTCCTATCATTTTGCACCATCTATAACCACACATACATTATATTATAATACCTATTATATCAATACTTGACATACAGCATGAAATTCTAAATACTATAAAACATGTATCATGTGGGGTACTAGTGGTAACTATTATCTAACAAGGATGTTTAATTAATAAGCACATTCCTATTGCCAGTAAGTTAACTGCACTGAATCTCTGACTCATTCTTGAAATAGTTACCCAATTCCTTATGAATTTGCAGTGTATATATGGAATGTTAAACATTTTTTTTCTTTTTTTTTTCTTTTTGGCAGTTTGGGAAATTATGCATCACTTCATGGACAAATATATTGTAAACCTCACTTTAACCAGCTTTTCAAATCTAAAGGGAATTATGATGAAGGTTTTGGACACAAACAACATAAAGATCGATGGAATTGCAAAAATCAAAGCAGCTCAGTGGACTTTACTCCTAATGAAAAAACAAATATGTGTAAAAATAGTGCAGAAAACGCCACCATACTTGGGGATCCTAATAAACATTTAGATGATGGTAACAGTAAAGGGCAAAGAGATGATTTGAGAAAATTCAGGGAGAGGGGAAAATTAAAAATCATTTGGCCCCCTTCCAGGGAGATGCCTAAGAAAACCTTCCCCCTTGAGGAAGAGCTCAAAGTGAGTAAACCTAAATGGCCACCAGAAATGACAGTCGCTACATCCACTGAATTCACAAGTGAATCACTAATAGAACACATTAAAACTCTGGAAAATAAAGGACTAGAGCAAGATAACGTTTCTTTCCTGCAGCCATATCCGCAGTCCATCCATACATGTCAGAAGGAGGATGTTACAGGAATCAAAGAAATGGAAATGTATGAAGCAAATAAAGATGAGAAGAAGGAAGGAAATAAGAATGTGCAAGATAAGCTGAATGAGGCTGAAGACACAAAGAATAAAAGGGAAAGTGAAATGGATCTTAATGACAACAATAATGTAGTTGTGCAGAGTGCTGAGAAGGAGAAAAATGAAAAAACTAATGAACCTGATGGTGCAGAAGTTTTACAGGTTACTAACACTGATGATGAGGTGGTGACAGAAAATCATAAAGAGAATTTGAATAAGAATAATAATAACAATTATGTGGCCGTCTTGTGTCTGAATAATTGCAGGCAGAAGACATCTATTTTAGAATTTCCTAACCTATTACCACTGTCAAGGGAAGCAAACTACACTGCAACTGAATATCAAATTGAAAACTTAGAAAGTGCATCTAGAATCTCAGAGTTACTTGGCATATTTGAATCTGAAAAGGCATACTCTATGGCTCTCCGAAAACAGGCTGACGGAGCTATTTCTGGCAGTCCCATGCAGTCTGCTCCCAAACCCAGCCTCAGTGGCGGGTTAATAGTAAGGGAAGAAAGGTCCATAGCCTCTTCCGATACAAATATCTTAAACATCAAAAGAAACCATGCAAATAACAAAAACCTACACTTCTTCTTTTCTAATACCATGAAAATCGCTGCTTTTTCCAAAAAGAATGAGAATACTTCTGAGCCTGACTTCATAGGTTCTGTAGACCAAATGAAAAATATGCCATGTTTGTATTTAAGAGAATTTGGGAAGGATGTCAAACATTGGCATGGTGAAGCAATAGGTACAGCCCCCATTAATGGGAATCCAAGTTTTGGTGCTCTGAGCAGTGAATGTGCAGCTAAGCCTTCATTTCCCAGAGCGGAGGTCCAGTCTGAACAACTCACTGTGGAAGAGCAAATTAAAAGGAATAGGTGCTACAGTGACCCTGAGTAAAACATCTCTCGAGGGCCACTTGTCATCCACACTCAGGCACTGAGAAACATCGATGTCTCGAAATAAGACTAGAGATTTTGATAACCTTTTGTTGAACTTGTTGTAAACTTGATGTTCAGAAATTTCATGTCTATCACAACAGGATTTTCCTTCTGTTAAGCTATACAATGTGTTCCATAATCAGTTTGAATCTACTTGTATTCTGAATGGAATGAAAAGATGAAACAATATGGCTCTGTTTTCCTGTCATATGGCACTTAAGGATATTGCTCTGTTTTTCAACATGCTGGATAATGGAAAACATCACTGGCAAGATGCTGTACTTCTGATACTTATCACAATTCTTATACCTTCTCTATAATTTCTGCTGAAATAAAATGAAATCACCTGGAGTGCGAACCAAAATACCTCTGTAACTTTTTTCCAAATATATTGACATTTTAATTATATATGTTTTCCATAATTTAGGAACTGTCTATTCAGGGGCATGTATTTAACACACACACACACGCACGCACACATACACACACACACACACACATAATCCTGGAAAAAACTAAATACTAAATCAAAGACATGGTATTATTAGAATATATAAAATTTTCATTTCTTGTTTGCTCTCTATTTTTTTAAAAGCTTTTATTCATTTATTTGAGAGAGAGGGAGTGAGAGAGAGAGAGAGAGCATGAGAGGAAGGAGGGCCAGAGGGAGAAGCAGACTCATGACCTGACCCAGAGGCAGAGGCTTAACTGACTGAGCCACCCAGGTGCCCCATTTGCTCTGTATTTTTAAAGACATGAGGATTATTATGTTTTTAAAATAATTGCCTATATTAAATTATCATGGAATATATCTATAAACATTTAATGAAAAATATCAATTTTTCTTCAAAGTAATGTGGAGTCCATACTCAGAAATCAACTGAGTGACAAGGATTTTGGAAGTTACTTAAATAAATTATGCACATTCCATTTTTATTGCTTACCGTATGTAATCAATAAATATACAAGTCATATTATTACTACATTTTGTCAGGTTTTTTATCTTTTTTGATGGATATTAAGTTTTTCCATTACAAAAACAGTCTTTGGAAAATTTGTCCTCTGAATTTTCTGCTGATTTTGCCTTCTTGTAAATACACTTGATGATTCTGAGAGGAAAAAATAATGTGAATATAAATGAGTGGCTTCACATTCATTTGGAGTGTACATAGTGAAAACGGACCTTATCCCCTATTCTCCAATGTAAATACAAACCACTGACTTTCTATTAAGTATGAAAACACATTGTACTATTGCAAACTATTTCTCCTTAGAAAATATAACAAATTCTTGCTAGTATGTTCTCAGCAAATAGATCTAAGACTCACATTACTATTTTTTTTAGGGCTGCCATAACAAAATACCTTAGACTGAGTGGATTAAACAAACATAAAGTTGTTTTCTCACAGTTCTGGAGGCTAGATGTCTAAGATCAAGTTGGCGAGTCAGTTTCTTCTGAAGCCTATCTACTTCACTTTTAGATGATCAGCTTCTCTCTGCACATGATCTTCCTTCTGTATGGGTCTGAGTCCAAAGTTCTTCCTCTTATAAGGACACCACACTAAGGACTCACCTTAGTGACCTCTTTTTATTTTAGTTACTTCTTTAAAGACCACAAATACAGTTATGTTCTGAGATGCTAGGGGTTCAGACTTCAACGTATTAACTTTAGGATAACACAATTCAACCCATAACATCAAGAAACCACATTTTACATTTAGGGTTGTCTTTTTTTTTTTTTTTTTTACATTTGTCTGTTAATGTTATGAAACAATGTCTCAATTATTTTTCACTTGGGATTTAATCACAGATTAAATCTATATCATATCTACATTTATGCTATAGAAAAAATATTTCCAGGAGGATAATTCTCTTTCAAAGGAGTCAAAATGGGCCCATGATAGACCAAATGCTTTACCAGAGGAGGCTGTGTGATGGCAGAGCTTGGCATGTAAGGGGCTTTGCATTATTTATCTGAGATTGGGCCTTCCAATGAATCTTGTAAAAATGTCTTATCCCCCAGAAAATTGTGAATTGTCTTTTGCAGCTTCCATACAATCAATCCTTGTGACACGTTTGGGGCTCTGGGAAGCACATTTTTTGGATTAGAACAATGGTTTTCCCACAGTGCAGTAAAACTACGGAATGCAAACCTACCACCCATTCCCTAATGTGCAACCAACATGTGCATCTGGCATATTTGTCCCCAAACTAACAATTTTCTATAAACATCTCTAGAGTAATCTCTAAAGGCACATCAATTTTTTAAGGAAATGGAAGGTAGGAAAAAGAATACTTTCTCGGCTGTGTTTTGATAGTTACTGGCTACTGGTTACTATCCAATTGAGGAGTAGAAAATTTTCCCGTTGCCAAGAAAATGAACTTAGAGAAAGATAATCACAGATGTTGAAGTGAAAGAGAAGTGCAATATTTTTTTCTCTCTCCAAAAATGTTATTGAGAACCAGGGGTGATTTCCAAATCTAATGTAAAAGTTTTGAAATCTGCAGGTATTAACCGTAATGTGGAATCGTATTTTAGAAAAATCTAATTTACATGGAGATCAGAAATAGGCTATGGACATGATAGATTCAAAATAAGAGCTTTGAGAGCATATGAGAGGTGCTGATCAGTGCAAAGCCTCAGTCTCCTGGAAATTGACTCTAATAGAAGACAAAAGATATTTTTAGATAAATATAATCTAAAAGTAATTTAATCTCAGCTCTGTTAGAGTCCTTTGGAAAGGCTAATTTAATCTATTTAACATGGTCCATTTACTGTAGATGTTTTCCCCAAAATACCATGAGAAATTTTAAAACTTTAGGCATGCAAATAAGGTGGTAGAAAAAAATAATAGTAGTAGAATTTCTATAGTGTGGTCATTATCTTTTGATATACTACTTTTTTGTAGAAAGTAAACTAATGGATAGAAAGCCTGACAAATAAACATTGTGGTATCATCCAGTCGACAGCAACTCAACAAATATTATGGAGCCCTTGGTATTTGTTGGCAGAGTGGCTTTTTTTAAAAGGAAAAATCATGGCTTATTCCATGTAATCTCTCCAACTGGAAAAAGAGGCATTCAAAAAAATGAATCAGAGTTGATATGTATGTAGAAGGAATCAACACAGGGAAATGTATAGCCACAAAGAGTTCTCTTAAATTAGAAGACTTCAGAATAATAGTAAATAAATAGGTGAAAAATTTCCAGTTTAAAAGCTAAACTGTCTTCATTGTGCCACAGTCATAATTTACTTAATGTAATTATGTGGTTGAAGACTCTATGATGCACAATCAAGATCCTCCTTCAGGAATAAAGGAGTGACTTCCCCAGATGCTGGGAGTGCTGCCCACAGAAAACTCAACTTTCAGGCCCCAACCAGGATTGCTTTAGCTGAAGAGAGACACTTCCCCCACATGGACTGTTTCAATAAGTGTTCGGTGAAGGAGAGCGCCACAGAACTCAGAAGGGTCACTCCAGTGTCAAATATCCCTATAGGGTTGGCTGAGGCCTCCACTGAGCCTCTGTCACCATCCAACTTCTCCTGCTTTATTCATGTCCCTTCCTTTCCCTTGATACCAAAAGCACACCCTGGTAAACCTCCTCCACATTAATCTCTGTCTCAGAATCTACATCTTTGTGAACCCAACCTTGGCAACCTGATGCTAGGAGTGGCCCAAGAAAGCAGACACTGGGATGATATTTTAGAGCTGAACTATTTGTTCCTGGCTGACAAGGGGCACAAGATGGCTGTGCAGTTGTTAAAATTCTCAGCAGTAGTAAACAAGGATGCCTATAATGGTTGAAGCAAATGCATAGCTGGTACCATGTATCAAATATTTGAGACATGGAGGAGAAATAGCAATTACAATGAAAATTGAATTGAGTGCTCATTGCTAACCCCTATCACTCTAGGAAAAAAATTAACAAAAAGCTGAAGGTGTCAATCAACAATTGTAAAAGTAGCTGAGCCCCCATGGAAAGTTAAGGTTTTTGCCAGGGTCAGGGACTTGTTTGGAAAAGAATGGGATCCAGAACATGGATGGCAATAAGTTTTCAACAAAAATGTTGAAATCCCAGAATCCTCTGAACCCTCTGAGCCTATAGAAGTGGCATGTTCCTACCTATTAAGGGTTAGTATCCACACTTCTATTCAAAAATGATGCAGACACCTCTCTCCAGCTCAGTTGGGTGTTCCTGCTGGTCTTGGCTGGCCTCACTCAACCATCAGCAAGTCTGCTGGGAACTGTGTTCTAGGCTGTGCTTGGTTGGGGCACATTAGCTAGAATAGCTCTATATTAGGTGATTTTCATCCTCTTCCTGTGACCAGTAAGCTGTTCCGAGCATGCCCTTCTCATGGTGAAGGCGGAAGTAAAAGAAAAGAAAGGGAGATGTTGGAACACCATTACTTCTGCCTCTTTCTAATGGTCAAAGCAAGTCTTATATTCAAAGAGTCAGAGTAAGAGAGAGCACTGGAAGGCTCTAGTGGTGTAGTGTTTACTTACAGCAAGAAGAGACAGTACACAAAATCCAGTCCCTTGTAATGCGTAGGTTCTCCAAGGCTGGTGGATCCACTCCACAGCCAGTGTGGACATTATGGCCACAGGTACCCCACTTCATGCTGCTGATGGACCCCCAACCCTGACCCCATGGGATCTAAAATACAGAAAGCTGGGGGAATGCCCAAGAGCCATTTATGCACTTTAGCTAAGCAGTTCCAAGAAAAGTTTGCATGTGCCAGATACAGAGGAGCAGGGATGTACTGGTTTTGCTCTGAGCTCTTTGCATGCAACTCGATTTGTGAGTTTGCCAGCAAGTCCTTTACCAAGCACAGGTTCTTTTCAGGAACAAAGGGAAGGTGTCCAGTTGTGCTTGGATCCATCCATCTCATTATCATTTTAACTTAACCTGTTTTTGATGAATGATGATTTAAAAGGTTCAAAGAGGCAGTAATTGGTAATGACCACTACTGTGTCCATCCTCTAATTTACTGCATGTTTTATAAGATGGTGGCAGATGTTTATTTATTAATTATCATGATGTTCCTTTCATCCCCATTAAACCATTTCCTTTAGGAGAAGGACAAACTGGTTAAAGGATATTTCTGTTGAACACACCTTTCTATATTATCGTTATTTGCCCATATAGAAATTTCCTCAAATTAATTAAAAAGCCAATTTCAAATTAATTTATTTCCTAAACTCTATCCAACCTAAAATATTTATTGTATGATAAAAGTTTCAGTGATTTTGTAACTGAGATGATATATAAAACACAATTAATGCTGGCAATGTCTAAGAACAAATAATGAAAAAATTTATTAACTGACCTCTTTTAAGTCTTAATTTCTACATTTCATACTCTAAGTGCATATGTTTGTATGTGTGAATGTTAGTGTGTGAGTATGTGTTTAATAGTTAATGTCCAAATTATGAAAATATCAATATCAGCAGTTTTCAATGCTGTTCAGGCTATTTTTAGCAAGCCAACATGTTCAGTTTTAGTGCCATCAAAATCACCAACTCTGAATACATATTTGTCATAAGTTAATAACAACATTAGTTGGATAAATATTTATTATCAAATGGATAACATTTATGTTACCAGTTGTAATATTCAGATTATGCATTTTACTCCTGAATTTTGTTAATACCTGCATTGATTTGTTGTTGTTGATATAGTGCTTATGAACAAATGCACATCCTTTTACATAATTTCTTATAACCATTTACAGTTTCTCAAAATGTTTTGCTAATCTCTTTTATTTTGTCATCTATACTATTCCTGGTAATTTTATACATGCCCAAGTCTTCAATTATCTTCATAATACCAAATGTATATCACCTTCCCTGAGCTCTCCTCTGAATGCTAGAATCATATAGATAACTGCTCTACTTGATAGTTTCTCTTGGATGTTTCAATGGCACCTTAAATCCAACACATCCAAATCAGAGCATCATCACTCCTCACCTCCAACCTCAACCTTGGTACTCTTCTAGTAGTTCATATCTCAGACACCATCATCCATCCTGTTGCTAAAACCAGAAAATGAAGAGTCATATTTTATATCCTTATTTCTTTTACCCATTCACAATTAAAATCTTTCACCAAATCCAGTTGATTTTTACTACTTAAATACTTCTCTCATCTTTTCTTCCTAACACGTATCACATTTGCAATTGTACATGTTTTTGTAAGTTATTTGAATAGTGCCCATGGCACTCTCTCCCACGCCACACCCCATACTGACTGGAAGTTTTACAAAGACAGGAACTGGGTCTGATTCTACTCTCCAGATTTCCCCAATTCCCAGCAAACATTTGACATATGGTAGGCATTTGGTAGATAAGAGTCAATCACCATACAAATCTAAAACTTGAGCCACACTGTACACGGTGTAACATAGAAAATTGATAAGGATATATTCTGGAGTGATTTTTTGATTATATGCAAAGTATCAACCACAGACAATGTTTATACCAGGTCGAAACAATACTTTCAAGACAACTGCAGTTAGGCTCCCAAATTGCATGTCTAGATGCCAGTGACACCCCTGAATAGAGGTCTAGAACCATGGCTGCATGAGTAGATTTCATTATTACAAATAGGACTAGGCAGATGTTATAGGAAAACATATTTTCTTAAAGTTGCCAAAATGAATCCGGTACCTAAGGATAGACAAATTCATATAAATACACACATACAGATATATAGACATGAAATCTCTACTAGCCTTAAAATGTACATTTTCCCATACATTAGAAGTTAAATTTTCCTGCACAATAATTTTTATAGAACATTGAGGTTGGATAGTTAAAAGCAAGATTTGTAGATATTGAGTTGCCTGAGATCACATGTTCAAGTATTGTGACCCAAAGACATGAAAAAGAGTTCTTGTTTGAAGTCCCATACCCTATCCTCTACCCAAGCAGTCTCTATGAAAGAATTGTGATTTTGCTATCATGCATTTAATTTTTATTCTCTGGTTTATCTTTATGCTTTTGCATTTATCATTATATATGATTGTACTGTATATATGCATATATCTTATTTATGCATATATGTACATTTATGTGTGTGCATATACATGTATATGTTCTAGAACCACATGAAACATCCATTGCTTAATTAAGGTCCTACTCGTGATTTGGCTGAAAAATATCATAATTTATTAGATTTTGCCCATAAAACATAATTTCAGTATATTTAGAAATTTAACACATTGCTCATTTTAGTAAACTTAGATAACCTGTAGAGTCCATTGGTTTGGGAAGATTTTTAACAAGAATTGAAAAAAAAAAAAAAGAGGTCTGGATCAACCATTATTTAACCAGAAATTATAGATAGACAGGGAACCAATTACCATTAATTAGAGAATGGCTATGCATGTCTGTACAAAAATAATATAAATTAGTAGCAGGAAACATTCATCTTTTGCTGTGTTCTAAGCTCACAGCAAGGGTGAACACTGTGGTCCTTGATCTTATTTAATACTCACAAATACCCCGTGGGTCTGATAAGAGGTAAGGTTTTATTAACTCTGGTGAAGAATATGTGGATTAGGGAGTTTAGTTACTTGACTGAATTTACTAAGTTACCCAGGTTTTAAGTGAGGAGACAGGGACGGAAATTAGTCCTAACTGACTAGGAAAGCTCATTAAATATGGCTTTTCTACATCCTTCTGGCTTCCCAACACTTCATTGTGTGTGTAAAAATATATAAATGAAATGTTCACATCCATACCTATAAATATGAGTATGAATCAGTACTTTGTCTGACTATATAAATTTTTCTGTTATACTGAAGTTACATATGTATAATGTATGTACACATTGTATTGTTTCTGTGTGAGTGCATCTCTGTGTGTATGTATGTTTGTACACAGACACACAGACACGCATATATTACACCATGAGTACAGCCAGGTACCTGTTTTTTGTACATTCCAGAGACATTCATAATGCAAACAAGAGAACAAAAAAATAAGATTATTTATTGAAAATGTCACCAACCACAGCGAATGAAAGTGAAGGAAATACATCAATCCTCCCGCCTCCCTTAAAGGCAAGCAGAAAGCAGAACTGCTCTTTTCAAAATCGATGAAATTAACAAAAGCAATTGAATGTGGCAGAGAGGAGATGTCCGGTAGGAATCAGCACATGTGGGAACTGAAGATTGTGAATAACTTAGAGAAAGACATCAATGCCTCTGCTGCTAGTGATTACCTCACTCTCCGTGTGGCTGTAAAACATGGCGGCATTTGTCCCTGTGCCAGGAAATGTCAGGACATTAAAGGTTCAGCCCTGGTTGTGTGAAACAGGCCAGAGACTCTTTGCCCTAAATACTAAACCTTTTAATTTTCAAGGTTCTAAAATATTTAAGCTAGAAATACTTCCAACACAGGAAGATGTTTAAATGGCTACTTTATAAAGAATAAAGGAAGAGCATGTGCCTATTTTTTAATTCATAAGAAAAGTATTAAATCACTAGCATTTCAAAGAGCCCACTTTCAATTACCCATGAAGAGATTGCCTACAGAAAATATTAAATTCCAGGCTGGCGTCTCCAACCTACCCAGACCCCTGCCTCCCTTCCACCTTCACCTGTGTCCCCGGGGAATAAGAACGAACTTCAATATCAGCAGAAGTAAAACATAATGGCCACATTTACAGAATAATTTCCACTGATAGTTTTATTCCAAGGCAGGAGGAAGAGAGTTGTGAGCAGAAATGGCATACCCTGGATTTTTGGCTGCTTCTGCTTCCCCTGGCAATCTTCTATTAAGATCCAGAGGAAGACTTTCCCCCTAAGGTCCACCCTTTCATTCCCTCCTGCCCTCAGGGGATGTAGCCACTTACTCCCCCACCAGCTTTTCCAGCTTTTTTCGTTGGCTATGGTAGCCTGCTTCCGTCTTCCTTAAGGGAGCAAATGGTGGGTACTCAATGAATGCTTGATAACTGAGTGAATGAGTGAATGTCATAGGTTCCTGTGGGCAGCAAATGACAGCACTTTGCAGAAACCTCTTCAGTCCTTTGTCCCCAAACATAGCTAAGAATATAGGGTAAGAGGAAAAGGAAAAAGAAAAGAAGAAACTTATAAAGAATGCCTACATTTTGCCAAAGTTCAGGTTTTTTCAAAATAAAGACCTATTAATATCCATTTGGTACTTACTTATATTAAAATATATGATAACATAAGAATAAAAAAAAAATTAAAAAAAAAATATATGAAATGCCTCTTAGTATCATGATTTTATAATCGAGGTAACTGATGTTCATTTGGTTTGACAACATAGTTCTGAGATGTTGTCATCTCTAGGTAAAGAACTTACGTCTTGAAGGGCTTTAACTACTTTCCCAAGATGACCTGTTTAGAAAGTGGCAAATCACAGTAAATTGTGATTTAGTATGCCTAAATTAATCTGGGGAATTTGAGAAGTAGAGCTATGTGGGAAGTAGTAGGGGAGAAAATTATCCAGAGAAACAGCTTAAATGTTTTGATTTTTGTTTGTTTCTTTTGTTTTTCATTTAAATGAAGGTGGTAATGAACAGATGCAGGAAAAGTAAAGGGCATAACAGCATAACTGGTGCTCCATCAGTGAGGATAGGTAAACAGATTGGTTCAGATTCTAGCATTGAAAACTTAGAAGCAAAGAAAGTACTTAAATGTAATGTATTGGTAACAGTCAGTAACTCCAGGTATAGCTGATAAGACCTGAAATCTCAGTGGTTTAAGACAAGAAAATTTTAATTCTTGCTATATCACAATCTATAGTGGGTTGGTGAGGACTCTTCTCCATAAAGTCCTTCAAAAATTCAGTCCTTCCTGGTGGCAGTTCGGTCTTCCTCTGAGGCCCTGGAATGCCCTCAACTAATGGGCAGAGAGGGAGAAGAGAATGAGGCTCACCATGGGAGGTTTCCATGGACCGGGTCTCGCAGTGGGGTCTGTCACTTTTGCCTGTACTTCATGGTCCAGAACTCAGTAGCATGGCCACACCTACCTGTAAGGGAGCCTGGGAAATGGAGCCCATCTCAGGCCCAGGAAGAAAATTAAAACGTGCATGTAACTGAACCTCTGCCACAATGAGATAAAAGGAAATCCAGACTTCAGGTGCCTGGGTGGCTTAGTCGGTTAAACGGCTGACTCTTGGTTTTGCCTCAGGTCATGATCGCAGCGTTGTTAAATCGAGCCCTGTGTCTGGCAACACGCTCAGTGTGGAGTCGGTTTGGGATTGTCTCTCCCTCCCCCTCTGCCCCTCCCCCTGCTCGCTCGCACTCTTTCTCTCGCTCCAAAATAAATAAATAAATCTTTAAGAAAAGGAAATCCAGACTTTCAGATACCCAACCACATCTGTTTTTCAGTACCTTTTTACTGAATATTATTCTTCAAAATTTGTGCTTGTATGATTTAAGCCTTTCATTTAGAAAGCCTCCATAGATATTTTTATATGTATTAATGAAGCTAAGTTAAAGCAAACTTGTAGGCAATATCTGGGAGGTTGAGCAATTAGTTCAAGGATATCCCAAAAGTCCAGCAGCACTCAGACTCAGGAGTTAGCATCAGGCAAATTGGAGACCAAGCAAGCAGGCAGTTTACATCACAGAACTTAAGAATGCAGGCTGGGGGATTTCAGACAACCTTGAAGACCTATGGAAAACCTGAGAGCTCAAAGCAGCCCCCAACCATAGAAGGGTAAGGAGGCTGCCCAGGTGGGAGGCATGTGGTAGGAGAGAGGCTTCAATAATGCTTCAGCTATGAGAATTTAGAACGAACCGAGAGCCCAGGTGAGAGCCCTGGTGATACGGCTGACTTGGTTACTATTCTCAGAGTCACTTGCAAGAGCTTTTCAAGATGCCATGCCGGGCATGATGCCATGGCATGGCATGACTGAAGAATTGCTGCTAAACCCACAAAAATGTGGAAAGCAGAAAAATGGTGAGAATAGAGATTACCAATGGTTTGGCAAAGATACAGCTCTAGCTCCAGATTCTGAGGGAAAAAGGGACAATTTCCAAAAGTCGATCATTAGCGTCTTTAGATAAATGTGCTGGGCAAAAAGCATCCTAAATCCAAACACAAATGGTTTGGTATTGGCATTATCTACTGCTTTGCATTAGCTGTGACCTCTGCCTTTTTGCTGGAGAAGATTATGGGAAATTCCACATTTGGGGAGGCAGGCAATGGTATATGACACACCCATGGATCCCATAACGTGTTACTGCAGTTGCCACCAATGGCTATGGCTCTGCCACCTCCTCCTGCAAGGACACTTCTCAGTACTTGGCCATCTAAGCCACTTCAATTTAGCCCTACAGTTTTCTCTGTGTGCTTTGTGTGGTCCCTCATATTTTTCTTGCATTTATTCAAGCTGGGTGCCTATTTAAGCTTATGGATGCAAAAATCTGGGAATACTTTGGCAAGTATTGTTTTTACTTTCAAGCCAGGCCTTCCTGTGTGTCAAAAGAGGATTCATATTCTGTTCTTGATAAGGGAACAAGAAAGTGGTCTCGTAGAGCCCGGCTGCATGAAGCAGAATATAGATAATGTTAATATATAAATGGATAAATTATTTTTTTCTTTCAAGTATTGAAATGCAATTATATTTATAGAGAAACCTGGCTTAGATGCCTAATCAGACACAGGTGTTTTCTAAAGCCTATTTGAATTCTAATTGTTGAAATACACTTCAAACATATTAACTAACAAGTTAATTCAATTCTATTGGATATGAAATTACTAGCACCCACTGAGTAATAGGATGAAAGAATTTAGGTAACACAAAGGAACAAATTCTGCCTATGAAAGAGGAGCTGTTTATTTTTCCCCATCAAATAAATAAGTGACTTATGATGCACTAAATAGGATATATGATTAATAGACTCAGGTGTCACCTTATTATAGAGTTGACTTTTTCAAAGCTGATTTTAAAAATAAACTGTTGATCTGTCATACTAAATGAGCTTAGACTTTTGAAAAATGTGTTGCACTGTATCTATAGGTATAAATGTGTTATGCATAAACTTCTCTAAATGGTGCAACAAGGCTCTCATACTACACTTTTAAGTTTTACTTAATTTCATCATTATTATGGACAAAATACAGGAAGCACAAGTTTCTCTTTTTCTTTTTTCCCCAATTTCATCATTATTATGGACAAAATACAGGAAGCACAAGTTTCTCTTTTTCTTTTTTCCCCAATATCAGAAATCTCAGAAACTAAATTATTGTTGAACTTTCCTCCTCTCTTCTGGATTTCATCCTCCTGCCTCTTCAGGGATCTTGCTCCATAACTATATTTCCTGTTTCCCAAAACTTCTACCTGTCTGTTTTTCCATGTCCTGATCATTTCTATCTTAGTATGTGTGCTGCCGAAGCGAGCACCTGATCATTTCTATCTTAAAGGAAAACCGGATTTTCTAATTACGCATCCCCCATTAACTACAATGTGTCTCCTCTCTTTCACAAGGAAGCTTCCTGAAAACATATTTTGTTGTTGTTGTTGATGCAGTTGATTCTCCCTCATCTTTCATAGACAGCTCAGCCAACTATAACCTGGAATCACCCAACACTTACTAGTGACATCCTCAATATGGAGCCTAAAGACCACTTTCAATCTGTTTGTCTCTGATCCTTGAAGCTCCAATACTGCTCTGTTTCCAGGTCCTATGAGTTCTTTTCTTTGTCCTTCTGGCTCTATAACTGCATTTTCATACCCTTTATTGACCTTCCTGGACTTGATGATGTTTTTTATTCTTCCCTTGGCATTTTGAACGTTGGTGCCTTTCATGATCTTTGGCTTTACCGCCTCTTTTGTGTTGGAGATCCTTTCCTTCACACAGGATCACTGACCTGGTCCCCCAACTGTGGACCCTCAAACTCTTCCCAGAGCTGGTCACCTCAAAATAGCCCCTGAAATAGGAGGGCTGGCTCATTTCACTTCAATTTGCTGCAATATCTGACACTGTTGACTACACCCTCCTTAAAACCATCTTTGACCTTAGTTTGCTGATACACATCTCTCCTGGTTCTCTTCAAACTCTCTAGTTGTTCATTCTCTGCCTTTTCCATGTGCAGGTTCACCTCTATCTCTCTCTGAAATTTAGACTTTTCTTTTTGTCCCTCTCTCCTTCTGTCCTTATACATTTTTCATCTTCACCTTGTATGAACAATCCCATTGCTATGTCCGTAGCTCTAGAGTCCAGATCTTCCTCTTGAGCTCTGGCTGTTTGTTTTTAATTGTTTGCTCTTTCACAAAGGCCTTAAATACAGCTGGTTGAAGTTCTCCACAAGCATTGCCCTTTTGTGTATGTTTGTATGTCACATATTCTGATGTCACATAATTGAGTGGGATGGGCAGAGACTCAATTCAGCAAGCTAGTGATCATCCTTAATTTCCTTCTCTATTTCTTTGTCTCTCTGTCTCATCTCTTTCTCTTTCTCCCCCTTTCTCTCTCTCTCTTTTCCTCTTCCTGTCTTTTCTCCCAGGAGACCCTTTCCCTAGGTTAACTCATATCTCGTATGTGTGTCTCAAGTCAATTCTAGCATCATATCATTTTGAAAACATCCTTCTCACCACCCTAAACTGACTTAGGTACCTATCCTCTATACTACATATCACCTTCGTGCGAATTGTCAAACATCTTGAGGCTGGGAAAATGTGTCTTTATCATGTCTGTATTCTCAGTTATAAGAATATAAGCAGCTAAAGGCTAGAAGACCAGAGGCACTGACTTGGGATTCATCCACACAAAATGGATATGGATATGGATGAAATTGCCTAAGCAGAATATATAAGGACTGATGAATAGAAAACATCAGAATTGTGCATGAGCATGACAGTGTGTTTAGTTTTCAAAATAAATGATTGAATTTTGTATGTAGTACCCATGAGCCCAGGATTTAAGACAATGTTTGACGCTGACAAACTAATAAACAACCACAACTAAATAAAACAGAAGCATGAATATAAATGCTCAACAAGTAACATAAATCAAAAAGAATATGAGCAACCCAAAAGCTTTCAGAGACTATTGCTCGAAGCAATATTTGGGAAAATATTTAGATACCAAGAAGAGGAGAGTTAGATAAGATACTGGAGAGGGAAAATAATGCCAGGAATATGAAGTTGATTATGAAAATTGGAATAGGATAATCAGATAAAGAATAAGTTTGCTGGGGTAAATGTGCCCAAGGCATGTGGGACCAGAATTAAGACAAGAGTAAACAAATTTCCAAATAATACAGGAAATATGATATTGCTTGTGGCATGCTTCCCTTTCATTTTTAATGTGTAGCCTCTGCATATTGTGAAGATGCCTGAGTTTTCTATTGCTTCTCTAACAAATAACCACAAACTTAGTGGCTTAAAACAACACAAATTTATAACCTTACATTTCTGGAGGTCAGAATCTCCAGATGAAGATATCCACAGGAGAGAGTTCCTTCTAGTGGTTCTAGAATAAAATCTGTTTCCTTGCCTTTTCCAGCTTCTAGAAGTCTCATACAATCCTTGGTTCATGTAGGTCAGCATAGTAGTGATCCAGAATAATCACAGCATCTCCACATCTCACATGTGCAAAGTCCCTTTAGCCATGTAACACAGTCACAGGGGCTGAGGATAATGCGTTTATCCTTAGGGAAGACATTATTCAGCCTAACTCAGTCAAAAGACAATCAAAAATAAGCAAATGCCTGAATTTCATTCATTCCTTAACATTTGAGAGTCTATTTTTCATTTTTAAACAATCCCTTACATTAAGAACTTCATGTTTTTTAAGGCATTTTCAGAGTCATAATCATACCTGAACCTTAAAACAACTATGTGAAAGACAGGGGAGATATACCCATTTTATAGATAAGTTTATGTATGTGTTCATAAGAGTTTATTGGCTTGCCCAAAGACACACAGCTAGTGAATACCACTTGCTTGTTTTCTATCTATAAATCTACTGTTCTTTTCCATGACTCTGTAACTTTTCCTTGTGAATAAAAAATAAAGAAAAATTCCTGGATTCACCAGACATTTCACATTTCACAGAAAACAAACAAATAAACAAAAGGTAATTTAGATGTTGATCCATCATTATGGTTTTTCCTAAATATATTCCTCATTTTGAATGAAACTGCAAAAGTTGAACACATTTAAATCCCTTTCAAATTTTGGATTTATGACTGAAGCACAGACTAGCCTAAGAGGCACAGGACATGGAAACTGGCGTAGACTTGGTACACTGCTTGTCTCTCTCCTATAGATCTGAAAATGCACAGTAAGGGGTAGCAAGCACAAATGCCCATGAAATCAAGCAGGACTTCTAAATGTGATAAGGATTGATTTTAGAATGTAAGCTCAGTCATAAGTAGTAACTAACACTCACCTGCCATGACAAGGAAAAGGAGCAGCAGGGCCTGTGGCAACTGGAGTGTGCTGAGCTTATCAGAAGGGGCAGTTTCTTCTCAGTACAAGACGACTGTCGTTTTGGAGAATGTGGACACAGTGTTGACAGATCGTCCTCTTTAAAAAACAGATAAGCCAGAAATTGGAATTTTTATGTTAAATCTCCCAAATGTTAGGGGTCTGCATTTAAAGCATTTTAAGACACTGAATAACCAGAGCAAACATGTATGAAAACCAAAGAAAGTCCACAGTGGGTTTCTAGTTTGCTGTCTATCCTAAGACATTGATAGTACTAGACTTATCTGTCCAAAAAATGTTTGGAAATGAAAGGATGAGAAGTCATTGAGTGCTAGCCAGGAGAGTAGAAAATGGAATATATTATAGATTACCCTTTTCACATTCCAAAAAAGGCATCTTCATCATATCTCCTTTTCTAAATGTTCTTGATGGAAACCCTCACGGTAGTAGTCATAATTATTTCAAAACAAAACAAATAAAAGAAAAAGGATGTAGGTACATCAATAAGGCAAATCTTTTTCTTGATAGTTTTCTAAAAATACACTCATAAAAAATGACAGAATTACCAAAACAGGTTTGGGTCTTAAAGATGTGATGAACAATTCTGGAGCCACAAATCCTTCAGTATAGCAGGAGTGTATTCTAATATTCCAACCCCAAAATTTGCATCATTTTTAAGAGATAAGAGCAAAATAAAAGAGAAATCAAGTGAATTCTATACACTGTAAGCTAAGAGGACATTTAGAATTAAGTGAGGATCCTCCCTGCCAAAACTGTTGGGCAGTCCAGGCAGATCAGAGCAGGGAGACATCCAGGCAGCTCAGGTGCCAAAGAAAGCGTGGATGACCTTGGCAACAGCTGTTTGCTGCATGCACCAAAAGCAAGCTAGGAGTCTATAAGAATTTACTTGGTAGATAAGTGGCAATGGCCTCAGGTGGTGAGAGTTGGCAACTCGTAGGAAGACCATTTCCTAGTTTGTAACTTTTGAAGATGTAGACAGAAATGAGTGCGGTGTGCAGGGGTTCTAATTGTGGAAACTAACTTGGAGCATGTTGGTCTTGTGAGGAAGGTGTTCCAGGTGCTATACTTGAGTAATGATGGGTATGGGAGAAGTCTCCACAAGCCTAAATTTTGAGTAGTGGAAGTTGTATAAGCCAAGAAATGCCTCAAACAAGATTTAGAATTTTACATAATGGTGCCCATCCCCCCCCCCCGTTTTGATATAATTAAAATAACTTTCTTTAAAAAGTCAATGTAACTTCATAATCAAGAGGTAATTGCTATTTCCAGGTATATATTTATATAACTTTCCTCCTGCGATTCACCACCCCCCTAAATGATTTCTTTCTAGTTTAATATATTAAGGTTTGCTCTTTCTGCTATAACGTTCTATGAGTTTTTATAGAGGACAAATTGATGGTTACCTGAGGGGAGGTGGTTGTGGGGATGGATTAAATAGGATAGGGATTAAGGAGGGCATTTTTGTGAGGAACACCAGGTAAGTGTTGAATCACTATATTGTACACCTGAAACTAATATTACACTGTATATTAACTGGAATTAAAAAAAAACTTTAAAAGAAGTTCTATGAGTTTTGAGAAACATCCTGTCATGTATCCACCATTGTAGTGTCACACAAAATTGTTTCAACAACCTAAAATTTCTTCACCTATTCAGCACCACCCACCTTGAACCTCTGGCAACCACTTATCTGTCTGCTTAATATTTCCAACATTTTGTCTTTTCTAGAATATCATGCGAAGGGAATAACACAGTATCTTAACCTTTGCAGACTGGCTTCTTTCACTTGGCATTATGCATTGAAGATTCATCCATGTCTTTGTGTATCTTGATAGCTCATTACTTTTACTTTTCCTCTCTGAATAATATTCCATTATATGGATTACTATAGTTTGCTTATTCACTCATCTATTGAAGGACATCTTGGTTGCTTTCAATTTTTGTGATTATAAATAAAGTTGCTATCAACATTTGTATGTAGGCATAAACGTGTTGTGTGAGCATAACTTTTCAAATCAGTTGGGTAGATTCCAAGGAGCATAATTGTTGATGGCGTGGTTTACCAATACCATCTAACAAAACATAGCAATGTTTACCTTTCTAAGAAACTTGCCAAACTGTGTTCCAAAGTGGTTGAACCATTCTGTATTCCCACGAGTAATGAATGAGAGTTTGAGTTGCACCACATTCTCACCAGTTGTTGGTTTTGGGATTTTTAGCCATTGTAATATGTGGGCCTTCACAAAGCATACAATAAAGTTTTCTTGATTGCTATCAACCAGTGTCCCCTCAGTATATCCCATTATTCTTATTTCTAAGAAGGTAGTTTTTAAGTGTGTCATTGTTCACTGGGTTTGGGGACAGTAGATAACTAGTCTTTTAGTTTATAGTTTATGAGAAGACCATGCAGCACACATATATCATGGTTTTGAGCCAGATTCAGTATCTGGTTGGGAATTAGTTTATCTTTCTGATCATAGTGAGGATTGAGTAAAACTAAAAAAGGGCAACCTGTGGGAGAAACTGATAAGCTGTTTACTAAAAGCATTTCTTTTTCCTCTGCGTGCACAGATTGCTATTCCTAGACTCCCTTGCAATTGATGTGGCCATGACATTGATTTTGGCAAATAAAATGTGTATAGAAATGGCAGGTGCTATACTTGAATAATCCTTCCTGTCTCATATTCCATCTTTTATCTGTATGTTGATTCCCAGAATCATACATAGCATTTGAAAACTATGTGTTGAAGATGAAAGACACTGAACGACTGGGTGGAGCAAATCCCTTTGTTTCTCCTCTTCCCTATACTAATAGAATGAGAATGAGTGAGAAATAAATTTCTATTATAGTAAGCCATTGATATATTGAAGTTTATCTGTTGCAGGATAGCTATCCTAATAAATACTGTAGGAAAGACTTCCCAGAAGAAAAAAAAAAAAAGGAAAGAAATTGAAATGACTCCTGAAATTCACATGCAATGAAGAAACATATCTACTTTAGTGGGAAAAGCATGAGCAAAAACTATGACTAGATCAATCTTTGAAAGAATGGATAGAAGTTGAGGCAAGTTAACCACCTCAATTTTATGATAATAATGTTGTTTTGATAATAAGAAAGATGTTACAATTATATCATGTTAGGGATCTGATTAATAATGACAATTATCTGTATAGCTAATATATATTGATCAGTTATCTTCCAGATACTAAACTAAGCACTCAGAATCTATCATCTCATTTAAATTTCAAAGTCCCTCTAAGAACTAGATATTATTATTATCCTTATTTTACCCAAGTGAGGAAACTAAGACACAGAGATATGAGTAACTTGCCTAGGTCACACATCTCATAAGAGGTAGACCTAGAATTTCAACTCACTGTCAGTTGCTATGCCCCTAAAATCCCCATTCTTAATTACTTCATTCTATTTCTTAGGAAGTAAAACACTTTAAACTTCCCTGCCATTACCCACTTGATATAAATGAAAAACATTCATGGAATGGTTGAGGTTTTGTGGTTGAGTTTTCCAAAATGATCTAAACTGTGTTTTTGTTAAACACATTTTCCTTTGATCGCCAAAACTAGCATTTGTCTTGTACCACTATTACTTAATGTCCAGAAAACCCGATAAAAATCTGTATCTTATTTGTGTTTATATAATTGTATACTAGCCACTCACATCCAGTGAATATAGACCTAACAGATTAATGACTTTGTGGTTAATTTTCATTAGTTTCTCATTAAAAGTCAAGCAAAGAATGGTACTTGCACATTTTTTTGGTCTTTTCTTCTTTTAGCTGTTCTAAAACTGTGTTTCATTCAATTATCCTATTACTCTTCAGAAAATCATGATGTTCTTCTCCCAGAGGCTAAAGCCCAACAAAAAGGATCTATGGTCTGGTGCCAATACCAGCTGTTGGAAATTATCTTCCAGCTCAAATTCGATCTGTTGCTTTTAGATTCCAGGGTCTCCTGTTTAATTCTCAGAAATAACAATTTTTTCAAAGACTAAAAAGACACTAATTAGTTGCAGTAAAGTACTTGATTTAAATGTTCTGTTAAGGGATTTCCAAGTTGCTACAACTGCTTGAGACTTTATATAGCATCTAATGGGTTGTCCTGTTGCAGTATCTTTGGTATACTTGACCAGAGGATGTAACCCTGGGGTGCTGTTTAGAAGGGTTTAGGATGGCATGTGGCTTAGCACTGGATTTATTCAGGGGGATTTACACTACAGACTTAAAAATCACAGGTCAGTGGCTTTATGAGAGTTGACCACACAGGAGGCAGTGGGGGAGATAGTTAAATACAAGCAAAGTAAAATATGTTGTCATCTCTCTTAGACATACTAACATTAAATCTAATATAACATATTTTTAGAGTACCTAAAGCCTAATAGAGATGTTACAAATGTATCATGTTGCGAATCTGACTTATCTTACTCTGTGCAGCCATGTTTTGCAATGTCCTTGCTATAAATATTTATAATTAATGTCTCAGTTGAAAAGTGCTTGATACATAATCAGAATTGCTTCTCTAAGAATGAAGTGCTCGAGTCAAGTACTAGATAGGTCTAACTGGTGAGTATAATGAAGAAAAAATTGACTACAGAGTACACACATAAAATCTCAATCAAAGCACTGAAGGATACAAAAACAGAAGCCATTATTATTATAAGTTTTTAAAATTAAATGAGTTTTTTATTCAGAGGCATTCACATAAACTGTTAAGAATTCACGTTTTTTGGAGTGAGAAAAATCATCTATAGGGGAATAGAGATGTAAGTATTTTAGAAAGGATTGTAAGCCTGGGACATAAAAATCTAGACTATCAGATTTCTAATATACATGTAAGCTAGATTTTAAGAGAATTTTGAAATGTGAAACCAGAGTTTCACTTTACGATTAAATGAATGCTAATAAGGAAATTAGGTTTTTCTACCACTTAAAGAAAGTACTTCTACTTTCTTTCTCTAATCGCATGTAAAATTGCTTTCTGCTAGCAGCTAAAGGCAAATGGACATGACTGTGTCTACATGCAAAGTAACTTAAATTCTGTGGCGTTACACGCATAAACACATGCTCTCAACTCCCTGTTTCTTTTTAAAGCCTCAAAAATTCTTGAGACACCTGGGTGGCTCAGTCTGTTGAGCGTCTGCCTTTGGCTCAGGTCATGATCCAGGGTCCTGGGATTTAGTCCCACATGGGGCTCTCTGCTCAGCGGGGAGTCTGCTTTTCCCTCTCATTCTCCCTCTGTGCTCTCCTTCTCTCTCTCTCTCTCTCTCAAGTAAATAAATAAAATCTTTAAAAAAAACAAAAATAAAGCCTCAAAATTTCTTGATGTAGCGAGGGCATAAAATATTTTCTTGGCTATTTTTATATAAGGCTTTTGACACTGAGATGTGCAAGTCTATTATATTTTTTCCTGTGAATGTAAATATGTTCCATTGTGCTCACTTGTCTCTGTGTAATCAACATGCAATAAAACAGAAGTAGGGCAGGCTTGCATGCTTCACTTACCAACTAAATAACATGGCCCACCTACCCCTAGAATCACCAGGTCAATAGCCAGTATACTAGCAGACTGCAAACAATATACTGAAATATGCTTGTGACTTAGCATTGTAGACAGACATTCAGAGAAATGGATTTAAAATATCCATCCTGTTATGAGATATTATCCGACTGTTAAATACACACCAAAGGTTACTGAATATAAAGTAGGCATGCAGCCAACCTCCACAGTAATGCAACATCAAAAAAAAAAAAAAGATTGCTAAAGGAAAACATTTTTTAGGTTTATGTTGCACTATAGTTATGAAAACTAAGGCAAGCTTTCAGAACAAAGACTAATTTTTTTTAAGAAAGCAAAAGGCTTTACAAACTTAATTTCTAGAAAGTAATTATCAAGCTGCATGGTAGCATAAAGTCTTATTGATCGAAATTTCTCTTTCTGTATGAACTTCACAGACTTGCATGACTTGGCATCAGTAAAAGCTAATGATGATTCATGCTATTAGCTTCAGCAGCCACAGTCCCTAGCAACTCAGCTTTGACCTTTTATTAGCACTTTTCTCCCAAGAAGATAGGATCCTTCTCCAGGCACACTTCCTAATCACCTTAAAACACCTGGAGAATTAGTTAAAAGCCTGATGGGGAGGGACTGGGATGCTAAGAGAAAATGAAGATTCAGTGTAAGGAGAGGACACATTCTATTGTGTAATCTGACCAGAAGCCCTGGGAAATCCTGGAAATTAAAATTACATGTTAAGATTTCATTTATGTAAACTTAAAATAGTCATAATCACAAGAACTATGTTAAATGTTACCAGTTGGTTTCAATTGTTAGCAGAAACCCCTCTGTCCCCTGTAAAAAAATTGCCATGCAACATTTATACATTCATTGTTTTCCTTGATCAAACATTTATTGAGATCCTAGCACTATACTGGGCACCTAAATAGCATTCTGTTGTGGTAATGTAGAAGTCATTAATTTTTTTAAATTAATTTTTTAGCATCTTCTGCTTTCAGTGGTTTCTGAAAGAAGCATCGATTAATGAAGCTGTGGAGAACTGCTACACAGATAACTTGAAAACTCTATTCCTTCTCCCCTTCTTATTCTTCCCAGCTCCCACTGCTCCTCCTTAACCCACCTACCACCCGCCCCCCCCCACACATACACATATGTACATGTCTCCTTTCCACTTTCCTACTGCCTGATGGACTAATGTAATATGCAGCTGCTTTTTAGTGATTAAGGTTAAAGGGGAAAAAGGAAGCTCCTTATTAAAAGAGGTTGGAAACAAACTGAGGGTTGCTGGAGGGGAAGTGGATGGGGGGATGGGGTAACTGAGTGATGGGCATTAAGGAGGGGGTGTGATGTGATGAGCACTGGGTGTTATACGCAACTGGTGAATCACTGAACACATCTGAAACTAATGATATATTATGTGTTGGCTAATTGAATTTAAATAAAAAAGAGATTGGATTCTCTTATTCAAGCAAATAAACTACTTTAAAATCATAATAATTGAAGATGGAACCTTCTTCAATAAATAAATAAATATTTAAATAAATATCTTTTCTTCAATTTTGATAATGGTTTGATTTCTACAACGTGCACACTCATGAAAGAGCTGCAAATCTGCAGATGATTTTAATAGTAACAATAAAGACTCAATAATTTAAGACTTTAGGTCAATCACAATTCTTTATACAGCCTTCTGCATAAATTGACTCTACTTCTATTTCAAAATACTGAACTTAAAATCACATAACTTTTTTCTAATATAATAGAAATATATTCACTTGAATTACTCTTTCCCCATTCTGTGTGGATCAAATGGTTTTCATCCTAATCACCCTATCATAACTGTCCTTTCAAAAGAAACCAAAGATCTCAATTAATCTATGATCTCTTATCAATAGTTATAGTCAAGTTGATATATTCAATTTTCAGTCTTTTAACAAACTTATCTTTTCTTGGATTCCATGATACCAAATTACTTTTTATTGTCTTCCTAGATTTCAGATTAAATTTTGCCACCACCCCCTTACCAAAAAAAAAAGAAAGAAAGAAAATCCTTACTTTCTCTTAATTATTAATGGTCTCCTAGGCTTGTTGATTTGTCTACATTTTATTCTTGAATATCTTTTTACATTCTCTTAGTTTCAATGGCACCCTCTCTATGGATAACTCCCAAATCTCAGGAGAAAGGTATGATATGGTGGGAAGAATGTTGCGTTAGGGATCTGAACATTTGCTTGGTTTGGAGTCCTGTTCCCTACAAAATTTTGATGAGTGACTTTATTCCACTTATGTGAGAGAGAGAGAGAACACTGGTCCTGGGATAAAATGTATTAAAAAAAAAATACTAGTTGTGGTGACTAAATAGAATCCACTTCCATTCTGGTGGTTTTTGTATCTTGATTTTGCTTCAGCCTTTTAACACAAAAGACTTAAATAGTAATCTTTTAACATAAGCATGAGCAATAGCCATTGTTACAGATGTTTTAGAATTTTAAATATGAAAACAGGCTTTATGTGATTTAAGTTATCTAATTAATTATATTTTTTGGGGAAACAGCTTTATCCCAGGCTCCATTGACCTCCAATATTAAATGAAATAGGTTGTCCTTTATTTAAATTAAGGTGCCAGACTTTAAACTTGCATATTTCAACCATATTGGAAGTGGCATAGTGAAAGAACCATGGGAAAACATTTCTGCTGGACAACATCAACAAATAAATCAATGAACCTGATAGTCAATTTGTCACAAAATTGGTAAAAGAACCTCTTTGGAACTTCATATGTTTCTCTGTAGAAATAGGTATCACATATCCATGATGAATAGGCCATCATGAGAATCAAATTCAGTGCCACTGGAGAGAGGGTAATAGCATCATTAAAGTCCAGTGCTCTACCTTTTGGGAAGGGATTTTCTGCAGCAAGCCACATTGTGGCTTGCAATTTCAATTATAAATTCATCCTCACATCTGGGAAAAGCAGCTATAGGGTTGATTTTGTTCTTAATCTCTGTTTTACAGATGTGGAATGCTGGGAAAGTTTAAGTGACTTGCAATTAATTACTCACCCAGTCATAACCAGAGCTGGAACTAGACTAATTTCTTTCCTTTTTATTCAATTTTTTGCCTGCTAGATCTAGCTTTTGCCAGAATTGACTCCAATGAAGTATTCAGAGTCTATTATGATATAGATTTTAGCACCAATTAATATAAAATAATTTTATGTATTTTTCAAGATTAGGTTATTGATTTAAGGAGTGCCCAAATTTCTTCCTCCACTAACAAGATGTGTGAGTTCTCTCATTGCATGGGGAGAAAAACAGACATATGTAAGTAGGCAAAAAAAAAAAAAAAGAAAGACACAACAGTTATTTAATTCAACATGATTAGCTAATTAAATGGTCATATAATTAAATAACACTAGACTTTCTATGCAATACACCCCATGAAATTTATAGTAATGCATAAACTAGCATCAGCATGTACTCTTTTAGTGACTTTAAAAAGTTTTTCTTAATTTTTCTTTATTGATTTGAAATATTTCATGGTTTTCACTGTTAGCAGGTTGTTAATTGTGCAGGTTTGTCTTGCTCAGAGCTTGTTATTCATAGCAGTAGTGATATGAGACATTACTTTTATATCTGTATGCATGCTGTTGATTTTAACTTTTTTGCTTCTGCAAGATAATCATTTCATTATCTTAATCACTAAGGAATACGGTATGTAGAACTTATACATTTTTAGGATTAATATTGCAAAATAACAGATAACATAAAAAAAGTGTATCTGAAAAATAATATACTTGTCAGGGCATGGAGAAGAAAAATTACGTAAATAGCTGTATATACACATCTCAGAGTTTCTAAGTAGCATACCATGACTTCTAGAGTCAGTAACATCTTCATATTTAACATTCTTTAATCAAGATTAGTCTTTTGCTTGAAGATAATTCTAAACTTATCTTCTATCAGATCTAAATTGTCATTGTTACAATTTTCTAATTTTAATATTTAAGTTTAAATATTTCTACTTTTTTCAAATATCAACTCTTTTCTCCATGAAGTTTGAGTAAAACATTTATTTTTTTCTTTTCCTACCAGACTTAAACTCCATTGCATTATTGATCACCTCATGTAGTAGATGAGGGTATTGATTTTAAGTTACACAATAATAGCAAAAATAAATAATAATAAGTAATTATAAAAAAACCAAATGACAACTAAAAACCTTCTCTTGATTAAAAATTCAAAGTGATGTGTTACATATTTCTGGTTTAGCCTAAAAAATAAACTTATCACTACCTCTTTTAGCACAATTGCTTCCTTAAGAAGAAATGGTCTACCTCGCAAACTAGATAGGTCAAATGACTGAAGGTGGGGGAAGGGGCACAAGAAAATTGGGAAGAATGGTGCTCATATGCATACATTTTTGGTATACTAAAAGATGGCAATACACAACTCTACTCTGCAATCAGATTTTCCTTACAGCGCTCATAAAATTTAGGCAGGGTTTATTTTAGGTATCACGGGATGGCATGGAGTTATCTTAAAAGGAAGGTAAATGAAGAAAGGAGTGATTATTGCCAAAAAAAGGATCACTTAAAATATAATTAGAAACAGCAGCAGCATACCTAATACTGATTCCAACTACTTGTCAGAAAATCATGTAGCTGATTCATGCAGTTGGTTTTTGACCTTCACAACAACCTTGTAAGAGAGAAGATAGAAAAGATCACTTGGGGAAAGACCCACACCTATTAAAGTCTTCATGTAGTACTTAGTTTACTTTTTGTGTTCTTTTTTTAATGCAACATGGATTATCGGCTTAGAACCCTGGACCATTCTGATGTATTTGCTCTGAAGGGGCTTAAGTGCTTCACAAAGAAAGATCATTACAGTTTTGGGGAGAGAACGGTGTGGAAAAAGTTTGCAACCTTTGTTTTTTTTCTTGCCTTGCTAAATCTAAATGACATCACTTACCTGGTGTTTGTGTCACACACACACACACACACACACACACTCACCCCTACTGTATCATTCAGAAGTGATCCTCCAAAGAAAAAGAAGAAGAAGAAAAAAAAAAGCAAACCAAGTAGATTGACTGCTTAAACTATCTTTCCGCATTGCTTTTTGAGGCGTTTTTTGTTTTGCTGAGTGGGGTGAAGGTGGGAGAGTTTATTTGGAGGGAGGGTAAGGAAGGTCCACTGTGCCTACAACTTTGAGAACATTTCTCCATGTGCCTCTTTGATAGCTCAGGCACACTCCTGGGCTGATTACTATGAGGAGTGGTTCGAAGGCTCAGGAGTACCACTCTTCGGCTACCAAAGCTGCCAAAGGGAGAAGGACGGGGGCGCTGTCTGGTGACTGTTCGCATGATTCCTTCAAGGCGGCGACCACCTCCAGGGATCCGTTCTTCCATATCGCCGGTCGTACTTGGGACCCACGACCGCTGCACAGGGCTGCCAAGACGCTGAACCGCCGGGCCGAGGCTCTGGGGACAGAGTCACCCCGGGGCGCCCTTTGCAGCCAAACCGCTGGCTCCCGGCAGTCAGAAAACGCCCCCAGGCCCACCTCGGCGGGCCCGGCTGCCTCGCCGCACCTAGGGCTCCCGAGCCAGGAGTCCCCCACCCCGCGCGGCTCCCGCGCCTCCCCCATCCCAGACCCCAGCGGCAACGCCGCGGCTCCCGGAAACAAGCCTGCTGAGCAAAGGCGGAGGAAAACCTTGGGCCTTCCGCTCTGATTGGTCTCCCCCCGCCGCGCGGGGCGAGGCAGCGATTGGCTGCCGGGCGTTGTCAGTCGCCGAGGCCAGAGCCTTCGCCGGGGAAGCGCAGCCGGGCTCGGGTGCTTCGGCTGCCGCCGCGGCTGCTCGAGCTGGTGCAGCTGGGCGAGCTCGTGCGGGCGCCGCCGCCGCCTCCGCTGCTGCTGCCCACCCCGCCGCGGCGCCGGCGCTGCCGGTCTTGCTGGCGGCCGCCGGGGAGGGGCGGCCGAGAGAAGAGCACGAGGAGGCGGAGGCGGCGGAGAAGTGATGCTGGCGCGGGGGATCCGGACAGCGGCAGCGGAGCAGCAGCATCTCCGGGACCCCGGCTGCAGCGTCCCTGTGGCCCGCGGGCCAGCTGAGCGGCGGGAGACCAGGAGCCCCGCGGGTAAGATCCGGCCCGGCGGCGCCCGGGCGACCCCGGGACCGCCGGTGTTGTCTTTGGGGGTTACGAGGCTTGCTGTGCCCGGGGCATCCTGACAACGGTGTTCGGGACCCGGACAGCGAGTCCGGACGCACGGCTAGGCTGATGCCCGCGCCGGTGCCACTCCTGTTCGTGCCTTCTCCCCTCGGCGCTGCCAGACTTTGATAGCGCGGGGATGGCATTGTGTGTGTATAAGCGTGTGTGGGCGCGCGGCTTGGGGCACTTCTCAGGGAGCGCGGTGGGTTCCCTCTGACGTGAACCGGCGTCCTTCAGGGATTCAGGCTGGGATGGAGTGAATAGGTTTGCCTCTTAGCTCAGCGGGAGGGAGAGCACACAGAAAGCAGGGGGGAAGTCCACCGTGGCTCGTAAAGAGCCGGGCAAATTTAACTTTACTGCCTTAATGAAAAGAGGGAGCTGTGTATCCAGCGCGCCAGGGGACAGGCGCATTCACCGAAGCTCCCCAAAGTCCCACTTTGCGCCGGGGACTTCAGAAAGGAGAGGAGAGGAAGGGAGGGGGAAAGTAACGGTTAGTCCGCCTCGCTGAAGAAAAGGACCAAAGAAAAGGAGGAGTGCAGCTAGGCTTGGGGAGTGGCGGCTTTTTGTCTGACTCTCCTGGTGGGGAGCTCGCTACACTTTTCGGGAGCGCAGATTTGGGGGTGGAGAGAGTCCCGCTTTGAGGGGCTATCAGAGGCCGCTCCTGGCCGGCGCCGGCGTGGGGCACGGGTGTCAGCGACCTGACCGCTGGGCCGAAGCGGGGCGGGGCTCGAGTGTGCGTCCAGGTGGAGCTACTACTGCCTCCCAGGGCAGCCTTGGCCCGGGTCCCTTCCGGGGTCAGGACCCGGCCTGTAGCGCCGGGGCAGCTGCGGACTGCGGGCGGCTCTGTTCTCGGAGAAAGTTCCGGCCGGCTGGGGTCCAGGCAACCCGACCTAGAGCGCGTTGACCACAAAGTGTAACCAGGTTTACGTACCCAGCTTCCTCCAGTGCCGACGCTGCTTTTATTTTATATTAAATTATTTTCCTTGTAAAGCCATTGGGAGTTGCACCCGCGCTGCAAACCTTTCTGCAGAAGGCGGATTTTATGCGCTGCTGTAAATTGATGGTGCTGCCGGGTTAAGTCCGAATCTCCGTAGCTCAGTATAGTGGTTTCTCCATCCCTTTTCAGGACGCACAAGCTTGCTCTTGGCGATTGTTTTGTATGTGGCCTGTGTCTCCTTAGGAGACTCTGCTAGGGAAAGTTCCTGAAATACCTCGGCACTAACGAACTGTCCCCACTCAGGCGCAGATGGAGAGAGGCTGTGGTCTTTTACAGAGGCGATTGAGTTGCAGCGGGAAATGGAAGTGGAGAGGGCAGCTCCCAGCTTGCCAGCTAGAATCTTTGGAAACACATAAATTGGCTCAATACAGGAAGCCGGATCTTGAACTGAGAACAGCACTTTCCCTGTTATGTAGCTCCTTAATCTCTTTCCCTGGAAGAATCTTTCACCCCCAAACACAACACAACAAAAATAAAACCCAAACCCAAACAGCAGAAACCTGACTTTGGTCAGGCTCCTTTCTGATTTGGTAGAGAAGAAAAATGAAAGGGAGACACGTAATAGAAATCTAGTAGGGGGGAAAAAAAAAATCAGAGGGAGCTGTCCAAAATGTCAGCATTTTTCACATTTTTCATTGTAAAGGTTCCATTTTCTCCCAATTTAATAATGTAAATTATTCTGTAGCAGATGAATAACTTGTTGGTAAGCTAGCAGTGATGTTAGTTTTGTGTCCGTGGATGGTTGCACATTTTTCATCACTTCATGAACTGTAAGTGGAATTTTTAATACTCTTTTAGTTGAACACTTATGCGATGCATTTGGTCTAGTAGAAAATTGGTACTAAATGTTTTTTCCTTAGTAGTCATCACATGTGGCTTAAAAGTTGAGTTTCCTGATATAAAAAGAGTATAGCTTGTGGTTGTTATGTTTCAGTACAAAATTTACCTGCTGCCAGGTGATTAATGTTGCAATATTTTAGTTGTTGTAACATTAAGGACTTTATTAAGAGTATTAAACACATTAAGCAGTTGATTTTAGTTTTGTGTTCCATTTATGCAATGCTATGAGAAGGTAAAACAATTTTCTCCTATGGGTTGATATGGGGGAAGTAGGATTAAAATGTGTTATGAATACTTAATAATTTTAAAATAAGATTAAATTAAAATCAAGTTATCAGTATTAAAAGTGGAACTTTTAAGGAAAATTTTAATTACTCAGCTAAGAAAGCGGTTTTTCACATTGCTGTAAAGTAACATCTTGTAAATCCACTGCATTATGTATTGGGGTAAGCCACAAGTCTTTAAACAGAAACAGAGCTTTTTTACTCATTTTAAGGAGTGTGTGGGTATTTTTAACCAGGGGAACTTTTACTGGGGGAGTTTTTTTTTCTTCAAATAATTAAATACATTTTTTAAAACCTTGAGGGCAGAATATAATCAATTGTAGAGAAATGCATCAAGGAACATAAATATTAGGATAAAGCAGTAAGGTCTATGACTGAAAGCAGATATGATGCAGGATGTGTGTGTGGTGGAGGAGCACAAGCTTAAAGGACGTAATAGATAGTGCTAGCCACTTAGTTTATACAAACAATTCAAGTTCTGCCAGTCTGCACGTTCACTTCAGTTTTGACTTGTTTTGCTTCAGGGCGGCCCATGAGCTCAGACTGCCATATTTTCTACATGGATTTTAGTAAATGTCAACTTGTCAAGTCTCTAGGCCACTAAATTCATTTTTTGACCTATACCAGATTTTAATTTCAACACTGCATAACTTTTCTAAAAAAATCACATTTATTATAAATAGTGCAAAATTATCATGATCTTATCAAATAAACATTTAATTTGTCAAATAGCCATGATTAGAGTTTCTACACTATTAGAGAAGGTAGTGAGGTTTATTTAATTTTATTAATAGTAATTTGTTTTCATTTAAGTAATGACAAAAATCAGTTTTTAATTGAAAACTAACACACTTAGGGGAATGGGAAACCTCAGCCAGTTTAGTATATCAGAAATTCATTGTATTATCTCCCTGTCTCTCTGTCTGTCTCACGCATACATACACACATATACTGGAAAGTCAGGATGAATGTAACCACCCTGTATTAGAAACAAATTCACCAACCGATCCTGAATGATGAAAGTACTTTATAAGGCAAAAGCTCATAGCTCATCCTCTTAAGTAATCTATTAGTAATTAATTATGATACTGGTTTATTTGTGTAAAATTTAACAAATTCTACTGTGTTTCTGTGATGTGCAAGACACTGTTCTGGTTGCTTTTATTATATCAGAGAATAAAACAAAGACCTTTGCCCTCATGAAGCTTATATTTTATTGGGGTGAAATAGATCATAAATAAAAAACATAATAAGTAAAAAATGTATAGAATATTTATCTCTCCTACTGACCTATTTTTTTCTAAATTTCCATCCCATGGCCCCATCTCTTTGCATCTCATTTTCTTTCCAAGTAATATACACCTATCAGCACACCCACACAAATACACTCAAATTAATCTAAGAACTGGAAAGTAATCATGGTGATAATCTAATACATGTCACTCGTGAAGCAATATATCTGAACAATAACAGCACTGTCTAAGATGAGGGTTAAAGGTAAGAGAGGGATTCAAAGATGATTAAGTAATGAAATAACAGAATATCTGCCCTTTAAAAATTATTTAAAATCAAATTATATTTTTCAGAGGAACTAAAATGGGAAGCGTTATCCTTTAACAAAATTGTTTCAAAAAAAAAAAAAAACAAATTTGTTTCAAATTAACAGCATCTTCAAAGGCATTTTTGACTATCCGAGGTCAAATCTACATAACTTCATTTAAACGGGATGAGTGAACCAGAAGTAGTAAGGAAAGATCCAAAATCATAATTTTAATGAGAAATTTTCTGCTTCTTCCACTTTGAGAGTGACATATTCATGTACCTCTGTGAAAGTTGATCAAAAATCCTAGCCTCTGAGGTCATAGTTTCCCTAGAGTTGATGCATTAGAAAAAAAGACTCATGATCCAGTTCTCTAATAAAAAAACGCCAAAGTACTTCAAAAATTTCAAAATTGTCTTTATTTCAAAATCAGTTCGGTTATTCAGTCAGTCCAATTACAGATAAAACATTGTGATAATTTCCCAGGTTCTATTATGCATAAAACAGTATATAATTATAATTCCAGTTTCACTTTCTGTGCTTTCCATATAATTATTTTCTTTAGGGTCTTGAGCTTACAGCTCCAAAGATCTATTATTTTTTTTTTTTACCCTGATGTGAAGAAAATCAAGAATCTAGCTTGACTTTCAAAAATTGGTTTGTGAACAATATTTTCATATTAGAGGAAAGCTGAAATTGTATGCCCAAGAAGCCATACTGTATAATGAACTAATGCCAACTTATTCACAAGTTATATTATGACAAAATATTAGCACTAACACAATACTAACAGTCATTTCTGAGTGGATTTCCATCATTTAAGAAAAATCTTCAAGATTGCTGCTATATAATCCAGTTTTAGGAGATGGGGAAAAGTCTTCTGATAATACTATCTCAATATTTTATTTATTTAGATTCAAGAATGTGTATACTACCAGCTTAAACCTTTACCTTTTTTGCCTGGTTTTTCTTTGTTCTGCTCCTAATGCAAAACTTTAGGAAAACAGTGTTATAAAAAAGCAAGTAAACCAACCAGCAGTTATCATACCTAGCACACAAAGTCAGCTCTGGCTGATTATGAAAATGTTGGATGAGAGCTAAGTAGGAATCAGATATTTAGACATGGGAAGAATCCAGGTCATTAGTCCAGTGTCCCCTATGTGTAAGGGTAGAACTTTACTCCAGGAAGTTGATAATTGCCCAAAGTCAGTTGAAAGTAGAGCCAGATCTAGAAACATTACTTGTCAACTACTAAATGTGTAAGTTAACTCCATTCCAGTTGCCCATTAAACAGCTCTACATTTTGTGAAATAGTAATGTTAAGAAGAAATGACTGCATCTACCAATTTGTACATCTAAGTATTTTAATATCTGACATAATATTGCATTGTATTAATATTATGTTGGGATCAAGAAAATGATAAACTGGGATGTATTTAGAGATGTCATCTAAGATTTATAGGGCTAGAGGTAAGTTTGCATGTAAAATACTTGTACTTAATTCAGCTGTTGTGTCTATAGAATTCCTTTTAAATATTTATATCTCTAACATAGGATTTTTTTTTTTAATTTCCAAAGGTCTGTGGGCTTCAAAGTAATCAATAGGTGAGCTTCAGGGACTCCAAGAAATACCAAAATTGTTTACAAGTTTTTTGCATTTTTGATTGTTCCATAGTAAGGAAAAAATTGTTAAGAAAAGCTTAAGAGCTACTGCTTTAAGTTAGCTTAAAACAAACAAACAAAAAAATAAAACACAAAAGCAGGCAGAAAGGGGAACCTGTATGGAGAGGGAGGGGACTTTTTAAAAATTTTTTATTTTTTTAAGATTTTATTTATTTATTTGACAGAGAGAGACAGCAAGAGAGAGGGAACACAAACAGGGGGAGTGGGAGAGGGAGAAACAGGCTCCCCACTGAGCAGGGAACCTGAAGTGGGGCTCATCCGAGGACCCTGGGATCATGACCTGAGCTGAAGGCAGATGCTTAACGACTGAGCCACCCAGGCGCCTTCTGACTCAAGAAGAAAAAGAATAAGAAAACCCTCCTGCTAAATTCCATCAGAAAACAGCTCCCACGGAGGTTGGAAGAGCTACTTCATTGTCCTAAAATGCAAATTTGCAACTGAAGGGATGGTATAATTCACGTAGTTGTAAAACTGCACTTGGTTTTGAGTTATTGCAGTTAGCATTTTGTTTGGTCTTTGCTATGAAATATTTTCATGACGTATATAGATGACATCAGGGCTGAGTCAGTTCCTCGTGGGACAATAAAATTTGTGGGTGATTTCCCCAGGGCCCTTAGCACTCAGTCAGAAACAATTGCCAGAGATGGAGTTTGGCTGTTTACAATTAGTTGTAATTTAAATGCTATTAGACAAGAAAAATTACACTAAATGTACACAATGCACTATGAATAGGCTTTGTGAATAGAGCATATGAACTAAGAGTTAGATTCCACTCTACATCTGTCTATGCCAGTCAGAGTGCTGGTGAGTTCCCACCATAGCCCATCACTAATTTAGTTTCTGTGTCAGTAAAATGATGATAGCATTGCATACATGCATACACATATATAGACATTTGTATACCTAGACAATCCAAATTAAGATTCAAAGAGATTATTGCAAAATTTAGAGATTCTGAAGTTCCTATGGAAAAGCAAAGAGGTTGTAACAGCCAAAAAGTGTTTAAATAAATAAAGCATTGAGACAAAGTTGAGCTATCAACTATTAAAAGATATTAAAAATGTCAGTAGTAAATACAGTATATCAACATGCGGACAAATAAGAAGAAAGTAAGAGAACCTTAGAAACAAACTCTAAGATATGTGAGAATGAAGTGTAATATGCAATAATCACAAGTCTGTGAGAAAATAAAAAATGATCAATATATGGTGCTGGGGAAACTGAGTAATTATTTGTCAAGAACATACACTCCCTATCTCATACTGCATTCCGAAATAAATGTCAGATAAAGCAAAGAGTTAATATAAAGAAACTCTGAATCAAGTTAGAAGAAAATAGAGCCTTTATAAACACAACATAATGGGACAAATATAAAGATATGACCTTATAAAATTTAACAGTTTTAAGTCAGAAATGCCAAAAGTAAATCAAGGAAACATTTTCAACACAAATTGCTAATACCAGTTTCATATTCACTGTTACAAAAACCTTTCAGTGTTTTCTGTTAGTGGACTTATCTCAAAATACTGTGATTCCCAGTTTATATCCATTCCCTTCACTACCTGAAAACTTCTTAAAAAAGAGAGATTTATATTCATCATTTTCCCCAGTGTCTTGAACATAATTAGGGTGCAATAGGCATTGTTACTGGCTACTAAAAAATTAGAAGTATACCAATAGAAAAAGGGACAAATAATCTACAAAACCCAGAAATATATGAGGCTAATAAGCATCTAAAATTTTAAGTTAATGATAAAAAGTAAAGGAACAAATTTTTAAATGGTAGTACTTTTAGCCCATCAAAGTAGCAAAGATTACAAGTGAAGGTTGATTCATTTAAAAAAAAGTTGATGTAGATGATGAAGATGAAGGTAAATTGCAGATTCTCCTAAATTTCTGGTAAGGCTATTCATTGGTGTTTACAGAATTCTGTTGTATTATACAGAAATTACCTCTGACTAACTTAAGGAATAAGATCCACACCAAAGGAAGGTATTTCGTAGCTTACAAAATTAAAAGAAAAGGAGAGGAAACAGAATAGCTACAGAGATCGTGGGAGAAGGTGATGAAATCTTTGCGGGTACCATCACTGGGATGAATCAGCATCAGTCCCTTTCTACCCATGTGTCAATTTGCTCCAGAACCAAATTCCTGGAATGAGAAGTATGACCTAGCTCAGGTTTCATGCCCACAGTTTAGTCAGTGAATCACTGGGTAATCCTATCAAGAATACAAGGCACTGTTACCAGCAGAAGGGAAAAAAGATACCGGACAGGTGAAAAAACAACAGATTTCCATTGTGTGTATCAAAAGCCTTAAAAATGTTCCCTTTGTTTCAGTAATACCACTTCTAGGAATTAATTCCATGTAACTAACTAGAAATACACACAGTGTCATTAAAATTCCATTTGTAGTAGATTGATAGTAAAAATAATCTATTTGGCCAATAATAGAGGAATGATTAAATTATGGTATATACTATTAAATCATGATTTTGAAAGGTTGATTCAGAAAATGTTGAAATTATAGTGAAAATCACAGAATACAAATTCGTTATGCAAGAAGAACTGATATTTACATATATAAAAATGCTTGAATAAGGTATTAACATTTGTTTTGGGGGGATACTGGGATTATGGAAATTTTACTTTTAAGTATAGAAAAATATTTTTTGCCAGGAGCAGGCACTGCTTTAATAATCACATGAAAATCTATACTAAAACAAACAAAAGAATAATTAGAGAAATGATAGTGGCTTTGGGCTTCCAGACAACTATGTTGGAAACAAAACATTGGATTGATACACTTAATTTTGAAGGGAGAGGAGCTAATTGTACAATATTCTTTTTTTCCACATTGTAAGCTACTGTAAGGGAACTTTGGCTAACTTTCCTACATTGAAAGTCAGGAATCATTTTGGACTTGCTTTTCAAATCTTTATCTCAGTATAATAGAATTGGGAGTGTATTTGCATTTTATGGTTCAAATGAAGAATTTTTATTGGCATAACAAGTTAGAAAAAGAATAAAAGTGATTACATGTATTGATAATGTGTGTTTCTCATCAGTTACCCTACTAATACTCATTAACTCATGCTTAAATTGAGGCAATATGAACTATTATATCTTAAGAAGATAAATTATAGTCTGGTCCAGCTATTTATTAAGTACAATTAAATATTCTGTTAAATTTCATTATCATAAGACAGAAAACCATGCTTCCTTATATAAACCAAAGAGCAAATGTAGCTGAATGTTTGAATTTTTTTTTCTTCTTGGTTCATACCTACAGCTTAGAAATTATACATGCTGAAGAACAAAGGGGTCTGGATATAGCAATAGGTGGAATTTTCCTAAAAGCATAGGTGTGCTGTTATTATAATACATTTTTGAGTAGCAGTTTATTCTGGCATATTGGCTGAGCTCTATACAGAATGATTTTGATGATCTCATGAATTATACTTGAACAAATAATGCTATAATTGGAAAAGAACAGAAGAGGAAAAAGAAAATTGGTTGATCATTGGTTCCCTCTAATAGCCATCACCTTCTTGTGGTTCACGGAGATGTAGGATCTGATAGCTAGTTCCATTCCAGGGTGTAGGATAGGGTCAATTTTGTTATTGTTTTCTTTCAGTATATTAATGTATGTAATTTCCAAATGGATAATATATACATGGTTCAAAAAATACACAGTAAAAATTCTCTCTCCCCTATCCTTGTCCTCTATACTCAGTCCTCATGGCTCCCAAATAGGTAACTACTCTGATTTGTTTCTTAGTATCTTTTCAGAGATTGTCAAACCCATACAAACACTAAACTTTTGAACTTTTTTCCTTTTCTCAATTTTTATACAAATAGTAACATTTTATATACATACTTTGCTTTCTACTTTTTAAACTCAACAATCTTGGGCGACTGTCAAAGTAGGTACATAAAGTTTCCTCATTCATTTTTAAGCTCCATGGTATAACATTTGTTGAAACTATCATAATTTATTTATTATTATTATTATTTTTTTTATTCTTATGTTAATCCCCATACATTACATCATTAGTTTTAGATG